>NW_016157275.1:155279-186665 GCF_001687245.7 Rhagoletis zephyria | reverse complement strand
TGTATGGGAGCTATATGTTATAGTGGTCCGATTCTTCCGGTTCCGACAAATGATTAATACATTATAAAAATACACCCACTTACCAAATTTGATCCGGATATCTCGAAAACTGAGAGACTAGATTGCATACAAACAGACAGACAGACGGACAGACGGACAGACGGACATGGATAAATCAACTCAGCTCGACGTTCTGATCAAATAAGTATACATTTTAATGGGTCTATCTCTTTTTGTTCTGGTACTTACAAACATCGGACCAAAGTTATAATACCATTTCATGCTCATGAAAGGTATAAAAATCAGCACATGTACTGATTAAATCAGCGCATCTGGCCACCCTAGGTAAGCACAATAATCATACCGAGTTTGGTATAAATTGATCGAACGGTTACCGAGATTCACATACATATGTATGTGGTCATAAGTGGGCTTCCGATTTTAAAAATGTTCAGTCGTTTGGTATTTTGTACCAAGGTCAAAAACTGTGTCAAGTTTGGTAGAAATTGGTAAAGCGGTTACGCATGTAATCATAAGTGGGCGTGACTACGCTCATTTTCCAAGAATGTATTATATTCTTATTTTTCGTCTAAAAATCATTGTAAATATTAATTTTGAGTTAATAAGCTTCAGTAGTTACTAAAATATCGCAATTTTCGTATTTCTGAAAACTACCGTTATATGGGAGGTAGGCGTGGTTATTGTCCGATTTCGCCTATTTCAATACCATCCGTCTTACTCTAAAAATAAGTATACATACCAAATTACGTTAAAATAACTCATATTCAAATCGAGTTATCGCGTGGACAGACGGACAGGCGGACGGATGGACTGACAGACACACGGCTAAAAATTTCGATTTTAATTTTAAACTTTTTGGACTACATATATGACCAAACTAAATACAGTTTCAAATACAATATGTTGGGTTTAGAAGTTAAACTGTTCGGTTTAAACGTTAAACCCTAAAATTTTCTATTTCGGTTTTAAACTAAATTTTCTATATGTGAAACCCAGAAATACTAGAACTAAAACATTTTGTTTTGTTTTTTAAACAAATAGGGTCTATATTTGAAAACACGAAACACTAGAATTAAAGCATTTCAGTTTAAATTTTAAACAAATAGGGTCTATATCTTAAACCACATACCCCTAGAATTAAAACATTTCGATTTAAATTTTAAATATAAAATTCGTATATTTAATATAGTTAAATGCTGAAATTGGCTCACAAAAATATTGCTTCAGTAAGGATTTTCTTAAGAAATAGTAGACTTATTAGTACTTAGGAAGATACATACATACATAAAAAAATTGAAATACAATAAGTAACATAAAAAATATGTACATACATACATATAATAGAGAAACTGAAAATGAGTTACACAAAGTCTTCATTTCCCACAATTTACAAAATGCTAGTTACTTCATTTGGTTATATCACGCATATCTCCGTGATGTGTACAGCTGAAATAAAATAATTTATACTTCAGTCATATAAATCTTGTATTATTATAAATATTTTTTCAGCAACATAAAATAAATCAAATGGCTTTTTATGAATTAATTCAGAAAAACTTAGAATACTAACCGCCCAATTCTGTGTTTTCTTGATACATTTTTTGTAAAGAAATTTTATCAAGATTTTTATGAAGTAAAAGCTCTCTTCGCATTCTGTGTCAATATTTATAAAATAAAAAGCTCTACGATTTCCACATTTTATTTTATTTATTGTCCGATTTCGCCCAATACCATCCGTCCTCCGCCCAAAAGAAGTCCACGTACCAAGTTTCGTTCAGATATCTCAATTTTTATTCGAGTTATCGTGTGCAAAGACGGGCGGACGGACGGACGGATAGACAGTTACCGCTTAATCGATTTCTCTTTTCATTCTGATCATTTATGTATACATTTGTCTATATCTATCTCGATTCGTTTTGCCTGTTACAAACAACCGTTATGTGAACAAAGTTATAATACCCTTGTGCACAAGTGCGCTCGGGTATAAAAAGAGTCAGTTACTATTAAAGGTATTGGCCAAAATAAAACCAATACAAATGAAGGAATAAATCTGCATATAAAATCCTTAATCAATAATTTTGAAACTAATATTGATACATTTGTAGTGCAAAGCATAGTAACACAAGTTCCTTCAGAGCTTATAAACATAATCAAATTACTGACCAACATTCGTCTTGCAGATCCTACATTCGCCAATCCAGGTAAAATTGATATACTACTAGGTGCTGATTTGTTCTTTGATTTATTGAAGGAAGAAAAAATTATGATTGGAAATGGAAGCTATCGCTTCCAAAACGGCGTCCTAGGATGGCTTATATATGGATCAGTCAATAAAGAATCAAACTTAGTTCATTGTGGCGTCGTTACTCATACAGGAAATTTNATTGGAAATGGAAGCTATCGCTTCCAAAACGGCGTCCTAGGATGGCTTATATATGGACCAGTCAATAAAGAATCAAACTTAGTTCATTGTGGCGTCGTTACTCATACAGGAAATTTCATAAATGACCAGTTAAGGAAATTTTGGGAAATCGAAGCCATCGAAAATAAGATGCTTGGTCAAACCATTGAGGAAAGAAAGTGTGAGGAACACTTTGAAAAACACTTTGAAATCGATGCAGATGGTAAGTTTATAGTAGGCTTTCCATCGAAAGCAGAAGACGTAGACATAGGAGATTCATCTTTGCATGCAAAAAGACGATTTTTCTCTTTAGAAAGACGTTTAAAAGGTAATAATGAAATAAAAACTCAGTACAAACAATTTATGAAGGAGTACAAAAACCTAGGACATATGGTAGAAATAAAAAATGTAAGTAAATTAGATACACACCATTGTGTTCTAAAGCCAGATAGCAGCACAACCAAACTAAGGGTAGTGTTTGGCGCTTCATGTAGAACAAATAAAAACATCTCTCTAAATTCAATTATGCATACTGGACCTAAGCTACAAGAAGATCTATTCAACATTTTGCTTAGGTTTAGAAAACATAGATATGTCTTCACAACAGATATTGAAAAATGTTTAGACAAATATGGATCCGACAAGAAGATGAAAAATATCAATTGATCCATTGGAAAGAAAACGAAAACGAACCTCTAAGCACATATGCTCTGAGAACAGTTACTTATGGAACTGCAGCAGCACCTTACCTAGCCGTAAAATGTTTACAAAAGCTTGCAGAAAAGGAGCAAAATCAAGCTCCAGAAATATCAGAAATTATTAAGACAGACTTTTATATGGACGATCTTATGACTGGTAGAGACAACATAGACGAGGTGAAGTTAATACAAGAAAAATTTAAAAAATGTTGCTAAAATATGGATTTCACTTCAGAAAATGGTGTGCGAATAACATAGAGTTGCTGAATAGTATTAACATTGATGACAGAGAAAATCATTTAGAATTAAATAAAGAAATGGCTGACGATGTTAAGGCATTGGGCGTAACTTGGACCCCATTCGATGATCAGTTTTGCATTAAATGCAACTGGAGTTGCAAAAATACAATCACAAAAAGAGTATTTTATCAGATATCTCAAAATTGTTTGACCCTTGGGTCTCAATAATCTCGTAACCGTAACTACCAAAATTTTACTTCAGCAACTGTGGAAATCAAAAACAAATTGGGATTAAAAACCTTCTGATGACATAATTAACGAATGGGAAAAAATTAAACAGGAGTTACCTCTCTTGAACCAACTCAAAATACCAAGACGCATCCTATGCAATAATCCGTCAGTTATAGAATTACATGGATTCTGTGATGCATCTATGAAAGCATATGGAGCAGTAGTTTATGCAAAATCCGTGAACGCAAAAGGCGAAAAATGTATAAATGTACTAGCAGCAAAATCTCGAGTTGCTCCGATAAAAATAGTCACATTACCACGATTGGAGCTTTGTGCTGCAGTGCTTTTAGTAGAGTTAATGCAAAAAATTTCAGAAAGTTTAAAAATTAAATGCTCCTTATATTTTTATACAGATTCTACAATTCTGCTTAACTGGTTACAGATTGATCCTGGACGCCTTCAGATTTTTGTTTCCAACCGGGTAAGTTTTATTCAAACTAATACGAAAACTGGAGACATGTTAATTCAAAGGAAAACCCAGCGGAAATAATTTCCCGAGGAGTGACACCAAAAGAACTCATAACTAATGAACTCTGGTTTAAGGGACCATCAATGCTTCAAACAGATATGTATGAACAGCTGGAAATCAATAACATAGGTGAGTTAAATGTACCTGAAATCAAAAGCACTAAAATAGTTTCAGTCCTTACAGAGGAATATTTCATTTTAAATAGTGTGAATCACAGAAATAGTTTCGAGTACTTACAAAACGTTATTGCAACAAATGAATAAGCTCTACTACAGACAGCAAGCATTGAAATTCATAGTACGAGAAATACAGAAAAAGTACTTTAATTTAGAAATAAATTTAATTGGCTCAAGCAAACAGTTACCCAAAAATTTATAATTAGTCACTTTAGCTCCAATGTTAGACAGAAATGGTATAATAAGAGTAGGAGGCAGATTACAAAATTGCAAGCTTTCAGAAGATACGAAACATCCTATTCTCTTACCATATGAAGACGAATTTGTTAGGCTCCTAATGGACTACTTACATCAAAAGCATCTACACGTTGGGCCGCAGGGATTATTAGCAATAAGCCAACAAAAGTTTTGGATATTGCGCGGCAGGCAACTAGCGGGCAAAATAGTAAATAAAGGTTCATAGGAAGACGAAGTTGTCCAAACAAAATATATTCTGATAACGGCACTAACTTTATAGGAGCTGCGAATAGTCTTCACGAAGTTTATAGGCTCTTTCAAAAAGAAAACCACAAAAAGGAACTAACAACATACTGCAATCAGAAAGATATCATGTGGGTCAATATAGCAGCAAGATCTCCCCATGTAGGAGGATTATGGGAAGCGGCGGTCAAATCAGTAAAAAAGTTTTTCATTAGAGTAACTTAAGGTACAATGACATTTGAAGAAATGTCAACATTAATGACTCAAATTGAAGCGATTTTAAATTCAAGGCCGCTTACATAATTATCTGATAACCCCAATGACCTTCAGGTGCTAACTCCTGGCCACTTTTTAATAGCTGAGCCGTTCGCTACAATTGTTGATAACAACGATAATCAAAGTTATTATGGAATAAAATGCCATTGGAAAACAGTCGAAAAGAACTCAAAAGAATTCTGGAAGCGATGGTCTATCGAGTATTTAAGCGAATTACAAAAAAGAAATAAGTGGAGAAGTCCACATANAATGCAAAAAATTTCAGAAAGTTTAAAAATTAAATGCTCCTTATATTTTTATACAGATTCTACAATTCTGCTTAACTGGTTACAGATTGATCCTGGACGCCTTCAGATTTTTGTTTCCAACCGGGTAAGTTTTATTCAAACTAATACGAAAACTGGAGACATGTTAATTCAAAGGAAAACCCAGCGGAAATAATTTCCCGAGGAGTGACACCAAAAGAACTCATAACTAATGAACTCTGGTTTAAGGGACCATCAATGCTTCAAACAGATATGTATGAACAGCTGGAAATCAATAACATAGGTGAGTTAAATGTACCTGAAATCAAAAGCACTAAAATAGTTTCAGTCCTTACAGAGGAATATTTCATTTTAAATAGTGTGAATCACAGAAATAGTTTCGAGTACTTACAAAACGTTATTGCAACAAATGAATAAGCTCTACTACAGACAGCAAGCATTGAAATTCATAGTACGAGAAATACAGAAAAAGTACTTTAATTTAGAAATAAATTTAATTGGCTCAAGCAAACAGTTACCCAAAAATTTATAATTAGTCACTTTAGCTCCAATGTTAGACAGAAATGGTATAATAAGAGTAGGAGGCAGATTACAAAATTGCAAGCTTTCAGAAGATACGAAACATCCTATTCTCTTACCATATGAAGACGAATTTGTTAGGCTCCTAATGGACTACTTACATCAAAAGCATCTACACGTTGGGCCGCAGGGATTATTAGCAATAAGCCAACAAAAGTTTTGGATATTGCGCGGCAGGCAACTAGCGGGCAAAATAGTAAATAAAGGTTCATAGGAAGACGAAGTTGTCCAAACAAAATATATTCTGATAACGGCACTAACTTTATAGGAGCTGCGAATAGTCTTCACGAAGTTTATAGGCTCTTTCAAAAAGAAAACCACAAAAAGGAACTAACAACATACTGCAATCAGAAAGATATCATGTGGGTCAATATAGCAGCAAGATCTCCCCATGTAGGAGGATTATGGGAAGCGGCGGTCAAATCAGTAAAAAAGTTTTTCATTAGAGTAACTTAAGGTACAATGACATTTGAAGAAATGTCAACATTAATGACTCAAATTGAAGCGATTTTAAATTCAAGGCCGCTTACATAATTATCTGATAACCCCAATGACCTTCAGGTGCTAACTCCTGGCCACTTTTTAATAGCTGAGCCGTTCGCTACAATTGTTGATAACAACGATAATCAAAGTTATTATGGAATAAAATGCCATTGGAAAACAGTCGAAAAGAACTCAAAAGAATTCTGGAAGCGATGGTCTATCGAGTATTTAAGCGAATTACAAAAAAGAAATAAGTGGAGAAGTCCACATAAAAATATTGAAATAGATACCTTAGTTCTCCTCAAAGAAGATAATATTCCACCCATGCAGTGGAAAAGAGGACGTGTAATAAATACCATATTAGGCCAAGACGGCAAATGTAGAATGGTAGAAGTAAGGACCAGCAATGGCACATCAAAAAGATCGATACACAATGTTTGTCCTTTTCCTACCGAAGAAGAAATTAATAAAGAACCAACGAATACAAGCGATGGACAAATAAAAAAAAGGCGGTCGACTCGAATATAAAATAAGAACCTATTAATTACATTATTAGTAATTTTGATAGTCTTACCATGCATAGCCTGTAAAAATGTTAATATTAAATACGTTAAGAATAGTGCAGGAATATTTTTAGAAAAAAGGAGACCTGTAGGGCTAACGAGGACTGCTTGGAACTTAATCGTGCACATAGATATGCAAGCTTATTCAAGAGAGAAGGACAAAATTCAAGGCTCATTACAAGTGTCGAAGTGAGCACGATGATCCAGAACCTGAAATCTAAATATTTACTCATCGAACAAAACCACGACATCATCGCGCTCACGGGGAGGAGGCTGCAAAGAAGTTCGCGATCATTGCTGTCGTTTATAGGCTCGGCATATCATTCCCTCTTTGGACTGATGGACGAAGAGCATGCTGGCGTACTGACCGAGAAAATAGAAAAGGCAAGAGATAATGAAAACTACCTACTCGACTTATTGCGGAATCAATCCTCTGTACAAGAGGTCACCTTAGACGTAGTCAAAAGGCAAAATCAGGTTAATCGGGACAACTTCAAAATGATTAACACATCAATTCATGCACTGAGCACAGCACTGAATGAGCAGCAAAGCTATNTTACACGTACTCAAAAGGCAAAATCAGGTTAACCGGGACAACTTCAAAATGATTAACACCTCAATTCATGCACTGAGCACAGCACTGAATGAGCAGCTAAGCTATGAAATGATGTTTGAAGGGATTACGATTCTCAGCGAAGGCATGGAAACATTTGAGCTAATGCAAAGAGATATCATTAGTGTGCTGTGGAATTCTAGAGGCAACCTTCTAGAAAGATTATTGCCTATTAAGAAATTTCAGGAGCAAATATATTTGATCTCCAACAACATAGATCCAAGCTTGCAACTTTCAGACATGGATCCGCTAGTACTTGGTCACATTGCAGATACTACCGCTAAGACTACTAAGGATTATATATTGTTTAATATAAAAATAACTTTAGTAAGCAANGGTACTTCGTGAGTATAAAAATAAATAGCCGTCATATGCTATTGGATAAAAATAAAACAATATTTTATGAAATGAATGATGTAATGTTGAATCGGTGCCAACGCGTTCCAAGGCTGACCATATGCTCACAATTGCATCCTATCTTTAGAATAGGAAAGATGCAAAATTGTGAAATTTCTCTACTGAAGGATCCAAGTAAGATGCCAGCAGGCTGTGAAGTCAATATCATGACACTTCAGGAGTACTGGGTTCAGTTAAAATCACCAAATACCTGTTTATTCTCTATGCCAAGAAGTGAGCAAGCAATAGTACATTGTAATGGTAGCGCACAAGCTCTTGAATTGAGGCGCCAAGGCATTGTTCAATTGAACACCGACTGCAACTTGAAGACGATGAGTGTCAACATTTGGGCATACGAACCAAAAATGTCGCATGCGGAATTTGAAATACCAAAAATCAACATTACAGAGCATCTCCCATCTATAAACCATATTCAACTAAAGGGCACAATCCTAGCATTACAGATACCCGATATACCAAAACCAAAGACAATTTGGGGATTTCCACTGCATTTGGACTGGCATCACGTTGCACACTACGGCATGAGTGCGACGAATCTGCTTCTACTAATCGCCGCAGGAATCATTATCTTCTTTATTTTACGACGCCTGTTTAGCGCTGCAAGGTCCGCGTATCCAATTGGAAGATACATATTTAGAAGTTAAATAAATAATAATTATAATAATAAACTTATGTGTAGGAAGAAATAAGAAGTAAAATTGTTAAAAACGAGTCCCGATCGCCAACTTATAAGCGTAGAAAATGTATGTATAAGAAAATTATGAAATATCTTGTACATCTCTGTATATGTGATAACACATTTTCATACATGTTAAGTATATATCAATGCAAGGTATCAAAAGAAAGAAAAAATAATTATTCTATTTCTTCTAAAGGTTTCTGCTTTTGGAAACATTTACTTTCACTCATTTACAGTCACTCAATATTAATTTCAAAATTGGCTAGCATAGGCTTTCATTCAGCTTTTTTATCTTGGGTAGAATCATATCTTTCTTCGCGGATTTGTGTTGTTGTAGTTGACAATGTGTTCTCCTATCCCTTCATCGCCTCCTCTGGTGTTCCTCAGGGGAGCATCTTGGGTCCCCTACTTTTTTGATCTTCATCAATGATATTTCGAATTGCTTCAACTTTTCTAAATTTTTATTGTATGCGGATGACTTGAAAATCTATTCTACGATTTCTAACACTTCAGACTCTATCAATCTACAGGCCGATCTTAATAACGTGATTGTTTGGTGCTCCAAAAATAGATTAAATTTAAATATAAAAAAGTGCTTCCATGTCTCCTACTCCAAATCGCGTTCCATTACCCAGACCTCTTATCTCATTGGTGATTCACAGCTTGCCACCATTGGTGAAGTTTCTGACTTAGGGGTAATTTTTGATGCTAGATTTCTCTTTCACAGCCACTTAAATTATACCATTGCTAAGTCCTATTCAATGCTCGCATTCATCCGTCGATTTAGCTCGGACTTCACTGATCCTTATACCATAAAACTATTATACACTACTCTTGTTCGTTCTAAGCTCGAGTACGCTGTCATCATCTGGCGACCATATTATGATTGTCATATCAACAGAATTGAACGTATCCAAAAATCTTTTATTCGTTATGCTCTACGCTCTCTACATTTCGCTGACCCTTTCCCATCTTACACTGCTAGATGCATGCTCATAAACCTTAAATCACTGTACAATAGGAGGATTATTCTTTCTCTTACTTTCGTTTTTGACATTATACGGGGTGCGATTGACGCGCCGTTCTTACTCGAACGCATTACATTTAATATCCCACCAAGAAGCCTTAGGAATCATGACATTTTTTCTCTGGATTTCGTCAGAAATAATTATGTGAATAATGCTCCTATTCGCAGAGCTCTAAACGAGTTTAATTCGCTCTTAAACTCTTCTGCTATCGATTTCTCTTCTTCCAAATCTAATTTCAAACTACTTTTAAATAGTATGCTAAAATAGTTATCAATTTATACTTTGTTTTATCGGATAGTCTATACGAAATGTTTATTTTCTAGATTAAATAAATAAATAAATAAATAAATAAAAAAATAAAATAAAAATGTAAACATTTCAACGTGGGCAGTATGTTCATACTTATGTATGAACATCAATACTCATATCTATACCAGCGGGTGCAAATAAACACCCACATAGATAGTTAATATGTACTTACATATAAACATGCTGATATGAGTATTGTTGTTTATTTAGGTTTTAGGTTTAAGTCATACATACATGCCTATGCATGCGCGATAACATGCATATGTACTTACATATAAACATGCTGATATGAGTATTGTTGTTTATTTAGGTTTTAGGTTTAAGTTATACGTACATATGTACATATGTACATTTCAATGTATACAATAGTTTAGGATAAGAATTTACTATAAATAAATGCGCTTCAGGAAACTGAGGTTGAGTTCTATCTGAGCTCTATCTGAGTGTCCGTGTATATTCTCTGTACAGTACTGATTTTTAAGAGCCCAAATCAGTACGCAAAATCTACTGATTTGTTGAGTTTGTACTGATTTTGTACTGATTTTTACATTTAATAAATACTTTTGTAAATTGGTGTAATTGACATTTACTTGAGGTTTACATGTTCAAAAGAATGGTTTTTGACAACTCATACGTGTGAGCAGGTTGAAAGCATTAATTAAACTTGAACCATTATTAAAAAGGTGTCAGCATGCAATTGTTTCGTTTCCTAGGATTTCGCAAAATAACAAACTGTTTGGATTCAACCCAACCCGATTTGCAATCACGATTTGCAGGTTTTACAGGATTTACAGGAAAAGCTGGTTTCGCCATTAATAAATCTTATGAAAGGTGGTGGTGAGTTAATCATATATTAAGTACACTGAGAAGATGACAATAAGAGATAATCTTTTGATTATAATTAAACATCCACTGAGAAATCGGCTGTCAGTATTTCAAGCTTAAGACGACTACTGCTACGGTGCAATGTAGGTTCTAAAAATTTGGAAAAGGTGTAAACTATCGACTCTTGGATATGAAATCATATGTAGCTTTACTTTGATTTTTGATGTTCGACCACCTGTAATTTCACTTGCACATACACATTTAACACTAATAAATTTCATTCGTACTCGAAAATTCGTTTAGCGATAATTCGGTAATATACCTTATAGTCAACATTTTAATGTGAAAGTTGTATTTAATAAGCACACCAACTAAATATTGTTTAAATTTGTAGCTTAAAATATGCAAACAGATTCTGACTCGAGCTCGTCTTCTACTTAAACTGCATGGGCTACAATTTTTTTTTAATTTTCTAAATTTTTATAATTTTTCTGGAAAGTTTGAGCTTCAACTCACATGTCTTTTGTTATAGAATTAACTATATTTTTATACAAAATTTAAATTAAGTAAGGAAATACAAAAATTTCAAAACCTGTCAATACGTTTTACTACTATTTTCCTGAGCACAGCTGTACATACATACGTAATATCTTTGATTTGTTTTAAAGTAATGAATTTTTATATCGATAATACTATATGTATTTAAAAGTCTATTAGTTATTTTTTGTTAAATTTATACGCTGTTATTTGGTTGTTATAATGTTAATAATAAAAAATACTCTTAAAAATGAGCTGATTTTTAGGACTTTGTACTGATTTTTGATCCCAACTGTACTGATTATGTCACTATAATATCTGGCCACCCTATGCTTACCACATAAAAGAAAACCCTTAAAAATGTTGTTCCGACAAAAAAATTAAAATAGCTAACATAAAACCTGGACCTGTAGCGCACTCCCGTTGGCTAACCAAGGCCGATCGAATTTTGCGATTGTACGTTGCAACAAGTTCACCACCTTGTAACTTAGGGTTGCCAACGTACTGCTTTTGGGAGTAAACGTACTCCTTTATATTGCAATGTACTCCCAAAAAAAAATATCTATAAATGTTTTGCACTTCTTTTCTATTCCTTTTTCCAGCTATTAATATTTTATCTTATACATGGTGTAAAATAATAACTGTTGCACAGGTTTTTTTTTTGAAAAATAAAAGGGACCTTTATAGCTTTTGCGAAAAAAAGTAGTTTATTGTTAATTATCCACAGATTTTACTTAAATTTTATTAATTCGTTTTTAAATTATAACCTTCGTTTGGGTTTACCGGCGGTAAACACTTTGAGAGAAAAGCGCAAGCGGCACGCAAGTCTTCGTCGGTTACTTTATTATTTATATCTTCTGTAACCATAGGCTAATTTTCCCCATTTGGGTCCTTTATACTCCGTCTTTTGTCCAACACAAGGCCTCACACTCAGCCATCGAAAAGACAGTTTTGATATTTTTGTTTTTATTACAAAGCGTAGGAAAAAATACACCTGGAAAAGACATGTACTTGGGTGATAAGGCTGGCAAATGCAAATAAGGATTAAAAGTTTAAAACTAATTAATAAAATTGAAATAAAATATTTACAAAGTTAACAAAAAAATACTTTTTTTCGCAAAATCTATAAAGGACCCTTTTATTTTTCAAAAAACCTGTGCGACAGTTATTATTCTACGCCCTGTACTTTGCCATTCATATTGTGGCAAACACTACTTAGTAAGCATAGTTAAGTGAGATAGTGAAAATGTGTAAGCATGGTCGTAGCCAGGTAGGTACAGGGCGCTCGGGTAAAAAATCAGAAAAATATTAAATTAATTATAAGGCTTAAATTAAAAAAAAAAATGGCCATACATTCAGTAAGAGTCTGGAATTCTTTTGTAGAATTTAGTTATTTATTTTTAGCATATATTGTTGCTTTGAAAAAGATTTCTAAGATATCATTGTTTGTTTGTACGTAAATTATGGTAATTTGTAATAATAAATTGCACAAAAAATTAAAAAAATTTTACTCCTTTTTTATGTTTTGTACTGCTTTATTTCTATCGAAAATAGAAATGTACTCCTTTCTCCGATTCAGAATCTGGCAACGCTATTGTAACTTAAAAACTCTTGAAGAATACCTTATAAAAGTGTATGTTCCCATGTACTTTACCATCAAATGCTAACATTCTGTTATATATGGCAGTCCTCCTCTATTCAAATTTATCCGCCTCACGCATTTCTTCCCTCCATGAAGCGGCAGAAATAACTCATACTTTGCTCATCCCGTCAATGGGCGCGTTCATAACCGTTGGCTATTTATCTTAGAAACGCATAGTTGAGTAGTTTCGCTCAGTTGGCAATTTCCGCCATTTTTTCCAGGGCAAAACTTTTACTCTGCCTGAACTCAACGTGTTGGACTTAGCGTAAACTGCTGATCGAAAAGACTTACGCAGCTAATATTAAATTTAACGTCGCTTTATTAGGTGACAGTTGTAAATAAATTTATTCTATTTTATATTACTGATATGATAAAATAACTAAAATATTTTATAACAACAATACGTTTCTAAATATATGTTGTTAAGATATTTGCTATATATTTAATTATACACTGTTTTAATTCATTATAACATTGAACGATTTTTTTCAACACGGCGGCAGCTCAGCGTTGAATTCTAAATACTATCGGCGCAACTATCTCTATTTATTGCAATTTCATTCGTTTACATTTATCAGCTGTTCATTTGGCAGCATAAAGGGTGAACACACCAAAACTGCGACACTTTGGGAAGCTTATCACTTACCCAAAAAGATTTCAATATTTTGAAATTTAAATAGCATAAGTTGACCATGACCTTAGTTGGACGTAGAAGAAATTTCATTTGAATTTGATTCCTAGTTGAGTTAAAAATGGCAACCGACTTAGAAACGAGACAACCATTTTGCACGAGTTTATAAATGATCCGGCCTTAAGTACACATAAAATTGCTAAAAATTAAAGATTGCACTATTCGACAGTTTGTAGGGTTTTAATCGGTACAAATAAGACCTGGCAGTTACGAGAGAACCAGGGAACGGGTGTTACCATGGTCAAAGTGATAAAAACAGTGCTCGGAAGGTCCTCAGTGCGTTTTCGCGTGATCCGAAGATTTTGTCGCGTTATGTTGCAAAATCCGTACGGAGATCGCAGTTTTTCGTACAAAAGGTAAAGCGGAAAGCTTCATTGAGATGTTCTACAGGTCAAACAGCGCCAGACCGAGGCGCAAAGTAGAATGTTACAGCGAAATCCCGAATTCGGAAGTTGTATGAATTCTAAATTAAAAAATACAACTGCATTGTTATGCACTAGGAAACCTACTGCTTTAAAAATTAAAAATATATTGCAGGTCAAGATTTTTATAATGCTGCAAGTCATCAAGATGCCCCTGAAAGTTGTAAGCTGAAAATGAAGTCCAAATTTCCAAAAAACCACATGGTTTGGCAAGCTATTTGTTCCTGTGGCCGTAAGAGCAGCCCTTTTTCCCATCCGGGACAATGAATGATCGAGTTTATCGGGATGAGTGGCTCAAAAGGCGTATTCTGTCCTTTATCAACAGATAAGGAGTAGGCCACTGTTCTAGGCGGACATGGCAAGCTGCCACTATGCCAAGGACACATTGCCGTGGTATAATGCAAATAACATCAATTTTGTACCTCACGACTGCAATCCACCCAATAGCCCAGAGCTACGTCCTATTGGGGAATATTCGTCAATTGTCAAAGGAATCTTGAAGAAAACAGGTGAAACAGTAAAAAATATTGAAGAGTGCAAAACAAAGTAGTTGTGGGCATCGCGTAAAGTCGATGATGCAGTCGTGCAGAACATGATGGCGCGTGTGCGATGAAAATACCGATCACTTGCATATGGAGCAAATAATAACTAATATTTTAACATTTAAATAACATCTAAACTTTCAAGTTATATAATACAAAAAAAAATAATTTCAAAGCCTTCTAGTTTGTTTCTGGTAGTAATTTCTAAGTGTCGCAGTTTTGGTGTGTTCACCCTTTATTCATCAAGACGTTTCTAAGACGTCGATAAGGGTTCAACAGTTGCCAACAGTTTCATAGCAGATGAGCTAAACAGCTACGTCTTATGAACGCGCCCAATCCAATCCGATGATCATAAATCAGTACGCGGCCAGGCCATACAAAAATGTGTGTGTTACCGTGACAACCTTTGCGATAGAGAGGAACTTAGAGAGTAAAAGGAATGTAAAATTAATGTGGACCGCTCCAATTATTTCAGTATGAAAGATTTGGATGATGACAATATTTTACAGAACCGCCAATTACTAGAAAAATTCCGTATAACCATTTGAAGGAATATTTAGAATTTGAAGACCCATCACTTCCTGACCCACAAGTTCTATGCCACATTCGAGGAACTGAACGATACGTTCAACTGCTAACCAGTGTTTCTCGGCGCGTAACGGAACAAAAATCGTGAACGTTTTATGGCTGTGACTGATGGTAGTCAAAAAAGATTACCACGCTTGGAAAGAAAGCAGGACTTAAAAACTTAGTTATTTTAGTATTTAAAAAAATTAACTACTCTTTGTACCCTCACACTCATAAACCAGCTATTTGTTTAAGTTTTTCCCAACAGATTTTTTATTACCTGATATGAAACTTCCCCTTAAAATTCGCTGGCTCGAAATTGGTTTTAGACCAATAGTTTCTTAAGCAAAGTTGTTCAGAATAATACGTAGAGCATTTCCCGCATATGCGATTTTATGGAAACAAATCGACCCGCCCTAGTGCATGTATTTAAGCATTTAAAGATACAGTTATTCACAAAACTAAATTTTTACAATTACACATACGAATGCCACACAGAACATTAATATATGTACATTAGACTGCACCTTAGTTGTATGGAGAACATTTTTTGTTAAGCTACAAAGCAAGACTTCCCTAGAAATGTTCCTTTGGCCATAAAAACGTGCCCTGCGATAAATTGTTAAAATTGGACAACGGAAAGACGTGCCTCAAACGCCGTAAAGTACAGCACTTTCATGAAATTTTTTACAAGTGGTCAAAATTGTCTATAAGTCAATGAGAAATGTAATATGTTTTAATGGCGCTTGATGTAGTTTTGTCCGCGGTGTCAAATATGGCTACAATATTTTTACCTCCCCAACCTTTAAAATTATTGAGGTTTTTTCCACGTAAAATTACAATTTTCTAGGATTTGAGAAGCTAAATTTTAGCCCAGTAAATTTGCATCAAATTGGTTCGAAGAAAAAAAAATTTGTAGTACCGAACTTTGGATGCAGTTTAATTCTATTGGCACGTAGATCATGGATCTACAATCTTGCTCCTAAATTTCATGCGGAAACATTCCGCCATCTTGAATTTTACGTTTTAGGGGTTTTTTGCGATTTGGAAGCTTATTTTGCATTTTTCGTAAAAAACGGTGGTATACGAATTTGTAGAGAATTTAATTTCCCACATTTTTTTTATATAGGCTTAAGAAATACACTTTTTTTATTGTAAATAATTAGCAAAAATTGCGAAAAACTTTTACATTGTCACGGTTTTCGTCATTTTTCAACCATTTCTGTTGAAAATGCGTAGCATATTGAACTGCCAAAGTTGTAGAGAATTTCTTCTTTTTAGTGCTGGGTTCTCCGGTGGCACAAAAGTTGTAAAGCAAAATCTAATTTAGAGTTAGTTAAGTGCCATGTTGAATTTTTCAAAAGGTCATACTGGGGGACATCTATGCTACCATTTGAAGACCTTAATCTTTGTAATCCGTCCTATAGAATTTTGGCCATCTTTCTGTACTGGTTGACGTGATGTGGAAATGAATTTTAAGCCGCTTCGCTTACATCGTTATGTTTAGCACGTTGCCGGTCGTGATCAAAGCGTCGCACAAAAATAATGTTCGTACAAAAGTTATGCTACGTATTTCAATTGTTGAAGAATGAAGAAAACCGTGGAAATGTAAAATTTTTTTGCAATTTTTGCTAGTTATTTACAATAAAAAAAAAATTTTAAAAAGCTTATACATAAAAAATGTGGAAAATTAAATTCTCTACAAATTTGTGTTCAACCATTTTTTACAGAAAATGCAAAATAAGCTTGCAAATCGCAGAAAACCCAAAAGAAACCTAAAATCCAAGATGGCGGAATGTTTCCATATGAAATTTAGGGGGTGAGACTGTAGATCTATGATCTACGTGACAAATAAAATTAAACTGCATCAAAAGTTCGCTACTACAATTTTTTGATGTAAACTTACTGGGCTAAAATTTAACTTCTCAAATCCTAGAAAATTTTAATTTTACGTGAGAAAAACCTCAGTAACTTTAAAAGTTGGGTAGATTTAAAAATATTGTAAATATATTAAATTTCCCACTGTTTTATAGGCAATTTTGTTGACTTTGTGAAAAATTCCATGAATTTTCTGAACTTTAGGGCCTTTGAGGCACATCTTTCCGATATTCGATTTAAAAAATTTTTGCAGGTCACGTTTTTATGGCCAAATGAACTTTTCTGGGGGAGTCTTGCTTTGTAGGACAAAGCTGCAAAATAAGGCGCAGTCTAATGTACCCTGTAGCGAAACGAACTAGTGCGGAACTGGTCCGGTTCTAGTGCGTTTGGAACCATGAGTAGTACGCGTTAATTCTCTTTTGCAGGCTAGCGACTGGCGAATTTAACATCGCGATGTCCTAGGAAGTGTCAGTTGTCCCCCATTGCATCCCCTTTTCTTTAGTTCCAGTTCCTAATTCGACAGATGAGATCTAGTTCGATCTGCATCCATTTTTTATATGTAGTTCCCAACCTGTTATAAATTTGTCACCTTAGATCTACATTTCTACTCAGGCTTGTCGAAACATTTCCCTTCTATATTAAATACGATCGGTTGAAGGAAGGACAATACAATCACAAATGTTTAAACGCATTTATTAAAAATTTATAAACCACATTAGTAGTAGTAGTAGTATTAAACTTAAGTAGTAAGTAAAAAACAAAAGTGCGTTCTGCTTAAAAGTAAAAATATTAGTTCACTTTGTCTTACTTGTCTAAATTTATATATGAAGTACTTCGAAAGTCTTTGTCGTACTTAATTAAATAAGATATACAGTCAGTCAATAAAGTTTAGGTACAGTGAAGTTTTTACAATACCGGCAACTATTTTTTGAATATTTTTTTCCCCCTAATTTTTTACAAAAACATGGTTAATTCTACACCAAAAACCCCAAAAATAAGAGTTCCAAACCTTATGCAAAATTAAAGAAAACTCTGCGGATTTCCCTCCAAGTGTTGCAATTTACACTCTTTAGAAAAAAGTTAAGCACTCAGTTATTAGCCAATTCAATTTTAGTATAACAAAGTGCAAGTTTGAGGTAGCTAGGACTTACCATTGATATTTAGCATTTTTTTTTGTTGTTTGGAAAGTCCTAGCTTCCTCATAATTGCACTTCATTATACTAAAATTGAATGGGCTAAAAAACTTTTTCTAGAGAGCGTAAATAGAAAGTGAATTATTTTAATGAAATTTTGCAGAATTTTCTTAAATTTTGCACAAGGTTTGGAACTCTGATTTTTGGGGATTTTGTTGTAGAATTGACCATATTATTATAAAAAATTACCGAAAACTAAAATATTAAAAAAATAGTTGCCCGTATTGTAAAAAATTCGTTGTACGTAAACTTTATTGACTGACTGTATTAAGGTAGCTGTGGTGGATTGCATAAAAAAAATTAATTTGTCTTTTCTTAAAAAAAATGTAGCTCTGGTGGCTTGCATTTTTAAATAAATTTTGTGAGAAAGTGCTAATTATTTTGACACTTTTTTTTTAAATGCCTCTTTTTCGGCAACTGCATTGCCTTTCTCAATTGTCCTTCAGGATCTTGGCCTTTGTTTATGGAATCACTAAGTATAATGATTATTAAGCAACTCAAAAACTATACCAGCGTGATTACCGACGTATCCTTTTGAGAGGTAGCCGCGCCCTTATAAAAGGAATAAGACCCAAACTTTTCAGGTAAAAATTTCAGTAGGTTGCGTCTTTATGGCCTATTCAATTTTATAAATTATCATTATTTTTAAGTGGAAAAATTAAACTGAAAACTAATGATAATCTCTGCGCGAAAAAATAAAAATCATAAAATAATCATCATTTGTAATCCCACAAATAAAAATCAATACTAATTATTTCCGTTTGAGCGAAAAAATAAAACTCAATAATTTATTTATTTATTTATTTATTGTGTAGCCTATGAACAATAATTCTTACAGGCTACTTACACAAGTAAAAATACAACATTAGTTAAAAAAATGAGTTCAAAATATTGACAAAAATATTTCTTTGTAAAGAAAAATCAAGCTCGATAAAAGTTGAGATCTGGTTAAGTTCAATTAAGGCACGGGTAAGAGGTGCATTACGGGAATAGATAGTTCTATTATTATTGCCATAAAACGGATAGTAACTACGTAGTTCCCTTCTCGGAACATTAAAATTTATTTTCTCTAAAAGGGCCGGACAGTCAAGAACACCCTGAATAATGCTAAGAACAAAAGTTAAAGAGAGGACAGACCTCCTGCTTTCCAGAGATTTTAAATTTAAAAGAAGCAATCGAGAATTGTATGACGGGATGGGATCAGTAAAATGTAGAGATCGCAAAGCATATTTAAGGAAAACCTTTTGAACGCGTTCAATCCTGTCAATGTTAAACTGATGAAAAGGCCGCCAAATTATTGTAGCATACTCAAGATGTGAACGCACAAATGAGGTGTAGAGCAATTTCCACATATAAGGATCAGAAAATTCAGCACAGTTCCGCCGAACGAAACCAAGCATAGCATAAGATTTCGAAATAATGAAATTAACATGATTATTAAAAGTAAATTTAGAGTCGAATATAACCCCAAGGTCCTTAATCTCATTAACACTGCGTAAAACACAGTTAGATATTCTGTATGAACTTTCAAATTGGGAGCGCAATTTCGAATAACTAACATGAAAACATTTATTTATATTTAAGCAAAGATGCGATCTAATACACCATGAGTGAAGATTCTCAACATCCGATTGAAGTTTCAGCATATCCAGCCTGTTATTTACCACTGAGTAGATCTTCAGGTCATCGGCATATAGCAAAGAACTAGCATGAGAAAAACACGAAGTAATGTCATTGATAAACAAAGTAAAGAGTAGAGGACCAAGAATGCTCCCCTGAGGAACTCCTGAAGTGGCAGTAAAAGCATCAGACGACACATCATCAATGGTGACTATGCACTGCCTTTTGCATAAATAGGATTTAAGCCATTGCAAGAAAATTGAGTGAAACCCAAGACAAGCAAGTTTATGAATTAGTATTTTGTGGGAGACTGTATCAAAAGCTTTCGAGAAATCAGTATATATGCAGTCCACTTGACTTCCGGCAGTAAAAGCGGAAACACAAAATTCACTGAAAACGGCTAAGTTGGAAACAGTGGAACGCCCAACCACAAAACCATGTTGATTGGGACTGATTATACTTTTTGCAGAGAAATAAATCTTATCTTTAATAATGCCCTCAAAAAGCTTCGAGATGTTCGTTAGTTTAGATATAGGTCTATAATTGCAGACATCACTCTTATTGCCACTCTTGAAGATGGGAGCTATTGAAGCAACCTTCCAGGCATCAATAAACTCGCCGCAATATAAAGACTTGTTAAAAATTATTTCCAGAGGAGCAACTACTGCTGGGCAGCTTTTTAGGAAAACTGCTGAGAGCCCATCAATGTCCATCTTTGATGATGGTTTGAGCTTAGAAATACCATTAACAATATCGCTTGCTGAAAGTGAGATTGTGCCAAGATTAATTAAGGATTTAACATCCGAAGAAAAGTCCTCACAGGACACATCATTGTCACAAACAAAATTCGAATAGAAGAAATCAGCGAACAAATTAGCAGCATCCTTAGTGGAATTGACGTGTTTATCTTTATAGAAAATCGTAGAGGGTATCGACGAGCATGATTTCTTCGATTTAATGAAGGTCCAAAATGCCTTGGGATTGGACTTTATATTAGATTCAAAGTTAAGAATATATTTTTTATACAGGAACTTATCCAAGCAATTGAATTCCTTCACATAATGCAGATAGGTATCATAAAAAGATTGATGCTGTGTCTTCTTATATTTCTTATAAAACTTATTTCTTAAATTTTTCAGATTCTTCAGCCCCTTGGTGTACCAAGGCAATTTATAAGGTCTTGGTTTAACAACTGGAATATTATTCAAGCAAATATCATATACTGCTGATTTGAAAATATTATAACAATAAGCAGGGTCAGAGTTAGAAAGCAATTCGTTCCAATTGATATCCGATAAAAGTTGATTTAAGGTATAAAAATTACAACGCGCATAGTTAAAAGCGATTACCCGCCCTAAGACAGATTCACCAAATTCATAAAATTCAACCTTAAGAACAAGAGCCACATGGTGCATATCCGTGGGAGAAATTGGTGCATGACACTTAGACAGAAAAAAATTGACATTTTCGTTGATAAATATAAGATCTAAAATTTTATCGAGCTTATTTTCAAAACGATTTATCTGCAATAGGTTTAGACTTAATATATTATCAATAAAAAAGGTTTCAAATGATGATGACATATTAGTTGGCATTAGTCCAGCAGAGCAATAACTTTGACTCCAATTAATATTTGAAATATTAAAATCACCTAAGATACAAATATGATTGTCACCTAGTTTATTGAGCACAAAAGAAGCTATGTTATCAGCATGAGCTCTATAAAGGCAATCCAAACTGTTGGGTGGAATATATGATGCAATTATAAACAAACACTCAGTGGAGGCCGACGAGCCGCGTATGCAGACACAGATCTGGTCAAGTACAGAATCACTATTTTCTAGAGTAATTAATGAAGCACAGTACTTGCGTTGAACAGCAATTAATACACCACCTCCGCGCGTGCGACCAGTTTTCTCAGCATCTCTGTCCTTGCGAAAGACGACAAACAAATTTGGGTCGAAAAATTCAGCATCATAAAAGTTCGGATTTAACCAGGTCTCAATAATAACAAATATGCCATAGTCTAATTGCGAGCTGAACGCTTTAACAGCGTGCGATTTAGTTCTAAGGCCAGAGGCATTTTGAAAATAAATAGTTAGCCCCCCAGTGACCAACTGTTGCTTTTTATCAGTAGCAGCTACGGTGCATCTTGTGTACTTTCCTCCCTGGCTAAAAAATGAAACGGACGTACTTTTACACCCACAGGCCAAAGGTCAGATGACGAAACTCTATCATAAAACGCATAGGCAACACCAACTTTAAAATTGACTTTTGTATATGAATCGGGAGGCGCATCTTTTTTTATTAGTCTATGACAAACTAAGTATTGTTTATCAATGTTAGCATGCTTGACGATGTAATCCAAAATTTTATCCTCAGAAACCGAACGATGAAATGAAGAAATGTGAAGCCATTTCATTCGTACAACAACGTCGAGATCTTTGTTTACGTTAGAGCCAATGATACTCTGAAGCTTCTGTCGATTGTTCTCATCAGTTCGTTTAGCAGTAGCAGCAATACCAACAACATCCTGAACAGCATTAGCATTATAACCAGCGTTATCGCGAGCAAGAATGGAGGCATAAGTGCTGCTAGCAGTTCCAGCATTAATGTTCTGTACACTAACTGTGATTCCATTTGCAGAAGATAAATCGCCAACTTTAGTAGCGAAATTCGTGGGTGTTTTATCATTATCAGCAGCAACAAGGCCAGGGGCCAAAGATGAAGAAGATGAAGCAGCATTCCTATCAGCAGCAGGTAGACCGGGTGCATTTGCATTAGAGCCAGTGATACTCTGACGCATCTGCCGATTGCTCTTATCAGTACGTTTTGCAGTAGCAGCAGGTAGAGAGCGTAACTTGAGAGCTGAAGTAGAGTTGGCTGGTGAAGCCGCGTTAGTATTAGTGCACGGAGCTAATTGTTTACTGGGTGTATTGCTGTTAATAGAAGAGCGAAGGTCGATGCGAACACCTTTCACTTCAGCTGAGAGCGTAGTAATTGCAGATGCGAACTCTTCAAAGCGAATAGTACTCTTTAAAGAGTGAAGTTCAGACTGCAGGCATTCAGTTTTGCAAATTAAACGCTTATTGTCTTCGCGGAGTGCATTAACCAACGCAACAACGTGTGCGTTCTCCGCTCTAAGAGCAGCAATTTCTTTTACGACCGTTTGCCATAATATTGGTTGATTTTCGTCATTAGAGTTTTCGATACACTCACTCAGCAATTTGCACAAGATCAGTGGGGGGAGGCGGTGAGCGAATCGACTTTTGTCGAACATCTGCACATGTATTGCAGAAAAAAGGTCTGTCAGAGTTCACTAGGAACTCAGCATCCGACGGCAAAATATTAACGCATTTTAAGTGAAAAAGTTCATTGCACCCTGCGCACTGAATTTTTTATTCATAAAATAATGATTAAATGCTGATTTAAATTGTAAAATAATGATGACTATCTTCCCTGCTTTTAAAATTTAAAATAGAATAGTTTAGTGAAAGTACCACATTTCACTGCTTTTGGACTGGTGCGGAACTAGTACTATCGGACTGGTTCGTTTTTGGCATAAAAGAACTAGTACTGAACTAGAAATCTGGTTCACTGGTTCGTGTTTTCCCTACAGGGTACATACATAAATATAAAACAAAGAGTTCTATTAAAGACGGTGCGGAATATCGTTTTTAAAATTACTGAAAAAATTTCATTTGAGGAATATCAGATAATAGGGAAAATTGCGGATGCATTTAAATAAATACAAGTGCACAAAGCTATTAAGGCTATGCCAGATTAAACTTTTGCTTTGCGGTTCCTGACAGATTCGCTTTGACAGCTAAGATGAATAGTATGAAAATGCACGTATTTAGAATGTCACATAGATCGTTTGAGCTGCAGTGCGAAGCTCAAAGATGGGCAACCCAAATCTGTTTGCGCGCGTTGGCAATCAGCTGGTTTACTTTTTATTTCATTTCGTTAAAATTCAAGCCTTCATGCAGAAATACAACTTTTAATTACACTGTTGATATCTTTAAAACGAAATATATAAAATCCACAGCAATTTTCACGAGTAAACAAACAGTGTAAAATTGTTTCTTTGACGTTCGTTGTGGCATACCTTTTGAGTCTTGAGATTTTCTGGCAAAGTTATAAATGCCACGTAAAGCCACAAAGTTCTAAGTATCTGACGTGGTCTTTAAAGTTCCGTCTTTTGCGTGAAAACCCTCAACCCATTATGCCTCGAAGAAGTGGGCAGTTGAAGAAAAATCAGTTAATTTGCTGTTTCTACACGGTCAAAAATTTGGGTTTAATTTTTAGACCGCGCTGGGACTACTGCCTTTTTTAATCTTTTATAGTCTACTTTTTAAACCAGTCAATAGTTTTAAGGAATTTTTAATATATTCTGGTATAAATTTTAGTCCAAAAGGTTTGTGGTTTAAAAATCAAACCAAAATGTTTTAATTCTAGTTTCTAGGTTTCATATATAGAAAATTCGGTTTAAAATCTAAACCAAAATAGAAAACTCAACATATGAAAACACATTTACATGCGTGGCTGTAGCTTAGTGTGCAAAGATGCGTGATACAATTGGTTGCTACCCAGGCTGACCGGGTTCAAGCTCAATCCTCATCAGACGGAGCATGAAATTTAAGATTTTTTTTTATTCTTAATTATGAAAATGTTTGGGTTTCAAATTTAAACCAAACTGTTTAACTTCTAAACCCAACATATGTGCTCTCTTTTTTTTAAACTTGGAAGGTTGTATTTGAAACTTAATTTAGTTTGGTCATATATGCAGTCCAAAAAGTTTAAAAGTAAAACCGAAATTTTTAACCGTGTAGTTACAGTTTTTTAGACTAATTTCTCACTCACCTTGTAAATACTGAGTAGGATGTAATCCGAATGCCTGAAGCTGTTGGAATATATGCAACTGTGCAGGTGACACATTCATGGCCTCTGCGGTGGTCAGGTATGGCGACGTTTGCTGACGGCTGTCAGTAGTTAGTAGCGATGGTGGCACTGAGATCGCTGCGGAAGAAGGCACTAATGCAGAGGCAGGGTTGGCGACAGCCACAGTCGCCATTGATAATGGCATAGAACAATTGGTTCGCGCATTCGTCACAGATATGGGATTGGGCACTAAAGCGGCAGCAGTAGTCGGGAGAAAACCATTGGGATGCGCGGAAGCTAGACCGGCGATGGCTCCTGTAGTTGGCGACGTCAGTGCGGTTATCCCAACAATACTCGCTTGCATCTGTTGTATTTTCTTTTGGTCTTTCTCTTTTTGTGTGTCGGCGAATTTAACAACCAATGGTGCCGAGCAGCCTTCCATGGTTCGGCTTTGGTGCAGAGTCTGAAATGGCGTTAAACAATGATCATGAAAATATAGTCAAGTGCTTTAACATATGTATGTAAGTACATAAGGGTGGTCCTTAAATGTAGGAAGCAAATTTTTATATCAGCTTTCCTAAGCCTCAACCCCTACATCGATGCTACTATAGTCGACGATATTATATGTTAATTTTTGTCACGATTGGAGACGGTTAAGGCGTGTCGCACAGAGAGCAAAGTTCAGATTCCTCTATAGAGACTCAAAAAATTAAAATAATTCTTTTTCACCTAATACCCAAAGGCGATACTACTTTAGTCGAAGATATCACATATAAATTTTGGCCCCGATTGGAGTCGGTTAAGGCGTGTCGGGTCAAACTTCAGATTACCCTATGAAAACGTCTTAACCGACTGCAATCGGAACCAAAATTTATATGTGATACTTTTAACTTTATTAGTATCGATTTTGGGTATTAAATGAACAAAATATTTTTAAGTTTTTGAGTCTCCATAGAGGCTTCTGGCTTTTGACCCCTTTGCGACACGCCTTAACCAACTCCAATCGGGACCAAAATTTATATGTGATATCTTCGACTATCGTAGTATCGATTTTGGGTATTAGATGAAAAAAAAATAAATTTTAGTTTTTTGAGTCTTAATAGAGGAATCTGAAATTTGCCCCCTGTGCGACACGCCTTAACCGACTCCAATCGAAACTAAAATTTATATGTGATATATGTGATCGTGGTATTACCGATTGATGGGATGAGACCGAAACAAATTCTTCATTTTATTTTAAGGACCACTCTAATGTACATATACAAATATGTTTATGTGAAGCCGTAAAGCGTTAGCGTAAAGATAAATAAAAAAGTGTTCTCATTTTATTTCCTGATTGCAATAAAAAATTACTTAATTTTAGCGATGTTGTATAAACTGAATGACTGCGTTTCTTTTGAGAGGTTTTACTCTACGTATGTACGTAGTATCTTACCCGGCGCTATACCCTACAAATTTTAAGATACAATTCCAGGTAAATAAACGGAAAACCATATTAAAATTGGAAAAAATATTGCAATGCTTATGTATATATGAAAATGCTATTGTTCCTAATTTATCTGGTATGTAAAATAATTAATTGGCTGCCAAACCGTGAACATGAAACTCATGATAGACATGACTTGTTCAAAAAATTGCATGTGTATTTGTTTTAATTATATAGATTTCTTTATTGCTACCCTGCAAAAAATGGGACTAATCCGGGATGACTCCGGGAGCAATCGCAAAAGAGCATGCGACTAATACCACTTTTGATCTCTTTATATGGAATGAACTGATCGCTTTTGTTCGAGCATGTCCTATGAAGAGACTAATTGTTCACCTTTATACCCGAAAGGGTATAAAAAGCGACTAGTCACTTTTAAAAAATAAAAATAAAAATTTGCGCCAGCTGAGATTCGAACCGGGTTGCTCAGTTTTGTTAGGCGAATACTCTCTCTGTGTGCCAACGTCGCACATGAAATTTCATTGACTAAGTGCCTACATACCATTAAATCGTTAATAGTACCCGTTAGACATGAGTTGGGGACTAATTGATCTCCAATTATACCCATAAGGGATGAGTCGAGACTAATTAACCTCCATTAGCACCCGTATGAGACTAGTTACGACTAATTAATGCCCAATTGTACCCGATTGAGAGTAATCTCGGAATACTCTCTTTAGAGAATAGTCGGACAATTTTTTGCAGGGTAGTAAAATATGATCGCAATGTTTTCCATTTGAAATCAAAGAAAGACAGTCTATGACAATTTTTGTGATTGTAGAAGTACATATGTACTAGAGACCTGCATCGGAAGACATTTCGCTTTACAGCGAGTACGCTTCCTTCTCTTCCTCTCACTGAGAGCGCGGATACTGAAGAGAAGTATCGTTGCTAAGCGTCGAGTAACTAAATAAAGTACTCGACAAAAATATGTTCCGAAAAAGAGAGGAACACAAAAGAGGAGTACTACGTTGTGGAACTTCCGCAAGTAAAAGTTTCCTTCATGTGAAGTTTTCAAGTATTTTAGGAAGTTTTCATTGAGAGGATAGTTGAGATATAAGAAATATTATATGTCTCATGCAACTAAAATATGTTTATGTATATTTCTATAAGTTTTTTATATACATTTATACATATTTACATAGGTGTAAATGCATACATTACATATGTGTATGTATGTATGTCTGTATACATATCTATATACATACATACAAACATATGTATCATGTCATCGCTTCATATCTCCCCTCATACTACATCAAATTTAAATATTGAAACATAATTGTGAAAGCCACCTTTACCGCTTTCGGCAAAAATACCCATCTGTATGAAAATAAAGTGAATAAAGTGAAATATTTAAGTGCGTAAAATTTTGCAAAGGTTTTATCGAAGCAAAGCCATTTCAGTGCACTTTTATCAAACGGTAATAATTTTAAATAGGGTTGCCACCTGCCAAAAAAGTTAAATAAACTATATTATGCATATGTATGCAATTTGAATAAATTATTCCTTTATGAATATCAAATAATCAAATTTTTGAAAAGGGTTGCCAACTATGTATCTTAAGAGTTAATTTAAATATATATGTATGTAGTTTCAGTGGATCATTTCATGATGAGTATAATATGAGGATTATTTCTGTAAACTTTGATCCGGTCAAATTTATCAATATGGTTTCCAACTATCTAAAGATTAAATTAAATGCATATACAGTAGTCGTTACGGTTGCCAGACGTACTGATTTTATCAGAACAGTACTGATTTTTCAACTCTTGTACTGATTTTATTCATTTCTTCAATCAGTACGCTAATGTCCTGATTTTTCAAAATTTGTACTGATTTGTACTGAATTTTCAATTCAAACAAAATACTTTAGGATTTTCTTAAAGTTTTTACATAACGTTGGAACTTCCTTAAACTATACTGTAGAAAATAAGAAGAAAATAATTTAACTATAGTTGACATGTTTCAGATAATATTTGATATCACAGTCATCGACTAACACCCGCGACGATCAGTTGTGTTATTCGTTTCTCTTTTCGGTACCATTTTCTGAGTTTTCATTTCTGCTGAATTTCTTTCAGTATCTCTTTCCACTTAATTTATTTTCAAGTTGACTGTGTTAAATCTCGTGTGAAAAACGTGTACATAACGTGAAAGTGAGATTGTGATTAAAAAATGCCCCCTGGGGCGAGAAACCTCGGGGACAATAGGTTTGCTCCGCTTTCCGATAGTCCCCAACCCAAACGAAAAAAACCTCAAAAGATTTTCGATGTGTTCCCTTCTCTTCCCCCACAAAGCAAGACGGCCCAAAGTTTATAGTGTTAAAATCTGAAAATTCTTCCAACACTCCGCTTTCCAAAACTTCCTGCTTCCGTGTGCATAACGCTATCCTTGCCATTAGCAAATATATTAACAAAATAAGTGAACTGAGAGATGGAAGCCTACTCCTTCTTGTTAAAAATAAGCACATCGCTGAAAAGTTTATTCGCATCAAAAACCTTCCTGGTATAGGAGAAGTAAGCGCAAACTGCAATCAGAACCTAAACGCTGTTAAAGGCACCATATATGCTCCTTTCCCTATCGATGTTCCAGAGGAAGAAATAATTGAAGGCCTTAATTCATACAATGTCTCGTCAGTTTACAAGTTCAAACGCAATGTTGAAAGTGTTGAAAAACACACTGGCGTTATTTTGCTTACGTTTACAGCTATTGCCTACCAACAAATATTTCTATCGCTTGGAGAATGACCTCTGTCCGTCCTTATATTTCCAACCCGATGCGCTGCAAAACATGCCAGAAGCTAGACCACACAGCTAAATACTGCAAAAGTGCTCCGATATGCGTTCTTGCAGCCTTCCACTGCACGGTTCAGAAAGCTGCAAAAGAGTAATGTGCGCAAATTGCCTTGCCGACCACCCTTCCTCTTCTTATGTCTGTCCATCATTCCAACAAGGGAAAGAGATACTTAAAATCAAAACCTTAAGCAAATGCAGCATGCGTGAAGCAATAAAAAAATTCAAAGAAAACCAATCTCCACCTCCACTAACACAAACTTTTTCAAATGCACTCAAATCTTCTCTTTAAGATCCACAGCCTAACTCTGATCATACTCTCTCAAATAAAACACCAGTCATCTCCAAAATCTAAACACAACTGCCAACAACAGCACCAACGTCTCAACTTACCAAACTTCAATTTCTTCTTCGACTACTTCATTCATATCTTCTCCATCCTCTATCGTTTCAACCTTGATCCAAGAACTCAACAACAATTCTTTCATAGACTCCCGCGAAAACCTAGTTACTCAAAGGGAAACCGATCACGCAATTATTGAGCCTAATCAAAAACAAATAAGAAAACAAGTAATTTTTAGCAAAAAAAAACCGACTTCAACTCCCATATAAAAAAAAAATATATATATATATATATCTCATGATCCACTGATCGGATCTCAACCAGATTAGTATGGGACCACCTCTGAGACACTACCTTTCCGATGAAATTTTCATTTCGACATGGGTTGACGTGGTCCAAAGTTATGCGGTAACATACATAAAAAAAAAAAAAAAAAATAAAAATATTCCGACGAACCGATAACCTCCTCTTTTTTGGAAGTCGGTTAATAAGTTGCTAGAAGCTATATTTCAACTGTTGATACTCAGCTTAGCTGACTACTCATTCCAGTTGACGGTATAGTCTTTGCATATTCTCTTATCACTCTTTTTATCTTCTCTTTAATATCTCTTTATAATGTTCACAATATTGCAGTGGAACATGAATGGCTTTATAAATAACTTCGACTACCTTCAACTTTTAATTAACTCGTATTCACCATCCGTAATTCTCTTAAACGAAGCTCATTTAGCATATAATGCAAGCGCTTATACCCCAAAACAATACATCGGTTTATTTCAGAATCTCCCTCACAACAACACAAACAAACAGGGCGTTGCCATACTCATTAAGAGAAATACTCCATATAAAATAATATCCAAGAATGATAGAATACAAGATTGCGCCGATCAGAGAGGATTTTTGAGAATAACTTTTGTGTGACGTCACACTGGTGCAATTGCGAGAGAGAAATGCCAAAACGTGAGCAAGAATGGAAGAAGAAGAAAAAATGTTGCAAGGAAAACGTAAACAAGTTGCACCAGTATGACGTCATGCAAACAACGATTCTGTCAAATTCGTTAAGAGAGGAATAGCGGTCCGAGATCGGCGCAACCTTTGTATTCTCTCAATCGTGAATAATACCCATTCAATCCAGTCTTTCTGTTCTATCAATAGAAATCAGTCTTATTCACAAAATCAATTTAGTTTTCTTATACATTCCACCAAACCAAAATTTCTCTTCAACTGATTTAACTCAGATTCTAAACCAAACTTCGTCTCCAGTAATTCTCGCTGCTGACCTTAACGCGTGGAGCCCAGTTTGGGGTCTGGCTCAACGAATCACAGGGGAAAACAAGTTGAAGATGTAATTCTAGCTTCCAACCTGATTTGTCTCAACAATGGCTCGGCAACCCATTTTTCCACCCATAACACCTTTTCCAACATCGATTTCACCCTATGTACAGCTGCCATTTCTACAAAGTGCACTTGGAACGTTCTCGACAATCTTCATGGTAGGGATCACTATCCCATCACTATTACTTTGAATTTAGGTTATACTCATAGTAACTACAAAGCTAAACGCACTTTCAAGACTGACCTCGCTGATTGGAAAAATTTCAATATTTCTGCGAAAATAACTGTACATAAAGACCCATATCGCAAAATGTTAATCAGGAAGCCGCTCGGCTTACGAGAATCGTCAGGATAGCTGCCAATGCTTCCATCCCCCTTACGGCCTCGCACAAGCCACGGAAAAACGTTCCTTGGTGGAATAAAGACCTTGCGGTCATCCGCGCAAAAAACAAGCTGCGTGGTACGAGTTTAAACGTTCTCGCTCGATGTATAACCTGATAGTATTCAAAAAAGCCAATTGGGCTTTGCGACGCTCTATGAAGCAGGCAAAAAGAGAATGTATAGAAAAATTTTTACAAAGAATTAACCCCTCTTCCAGTCAAAACAAATCTGGTCGGATCTAAAAATATTAGCCAGCACAC
>NW_016157275.1:155030-155179 GCF_001687245.7 Rhagoletis zephyria | reverse complement strand
GGATTTTAGAACCCTCCTTTGCCGGATACTGAGGGCCGGGCTGAATAGAAATTCCTGCTATAACTTTTTTTTTCTATTCAAAACAGTAAGTGTGGCACCTTTCTGAAATCTTTATTAAATGAGCAATTTTTTTATGTAATGTAAAGTTA
>NW_016157275.1:152282-155005 GCF_001687245.7 Rhagoletis zephyria | reverse complement strand
GTTTGTAGATGCAGTTAAAGAAAACACATGAAAAGGCACGATTTTTTTTAATTCGAAAAAATGTAAATATTTCAAAAACGGTGACACTTTTACCTGAAAATTTTTGTTTATCAGTGAGCTCATCCCCCCACCTAGCCTCCCTTAAAGTTTGGTACGTTACTTCTGGGACACCCTGTATATTGAATCGGCAGATGAGATAGGGCATTTTTGAACCGAATTCTGAAATAGGGTGTTCTTGAAAAGTTTTCTGAGGTATGGCGTTTTTCAATCAAATTCTGAAATAGTTCGCTTTCGAAAAGTTTTCTGCGATAGGGCGTTTTCGAACTGGTTGCCGAGATAATCGACCTTCCACTCAGGTGTCGCAAAAGGTATGTCACAGAAAACGCCTGAAAATTACTTTCGCTTTGTTGCATATAAAAGGGTGAAAAATTATCGATATAAGTAGGTTTCGATACATTCGGTTCACTCATATAAGTAGTATCGAAATGGCGATTTGAGTAAACTCATTTATGTAGGTATCGATACTTTGAGGATATCGGAATGTCTCTAGATGGCTGTTACAGGCGAAAATATTTTTTAGAAGGTTGCCGCCTGTTTGAAAACTTTAATTTAATTTAACTATTAAATATTAGCCAATACCCGGCGTGCTTCGCTGCGCCTTAAAAGTATTTTTGTTTTGTTACTCCCTCTCACAACATTTGAATATATTAGTTAATACTGCAGTACATATTTGTATAGTAGGCAAATTTTTTCAAATTAGATGAATATACGGTATTTGAATATTGAATTAATACACGTTTGAGGAGAGAGTTACAACACAAAAATACATTTAAGGCGCAGCGAATCACGCCGGGTAATTGCTAGTATATGTATATGAACGAACAAAAAAGAATGTTTGTTGCCCCTTATCGAGAAACTTGGGTACTGTGTATTTATTTGTCCAATGATTTTGGGTTGTTGTGCACTCAAAGGATTAAACTTTAATTTAATATAAGGGTTGAAAATTTCCGAGCACTAGTTTGTTATTAAATTCGGTTTGATTTATGTACTTTTTTTTAATTTCGATGTGGGTTCCGCGAAAAAAACTTCGGATGGTGTAGCCGGAGTTATGTAGACGCACAAGAAACGTAGGGTACCTTCCGCCCTCTTCTCCGGCAACACAGAAAGGTGAATTCTACTTAGTAAGGGTTATAATCCCTAAGTGCGGCCGAAGGCGGAAGCAAGCGTAACAGGTGGTGAACCTAACAAAAGGCATATTTTCATTGGCTTGGAAGAAGCTAGATTTGCATTAACTGGATAGAGAACCAGTTCTTCAGGCATAAGAGGAGTTATGGCTTGTGGGTCAACAATTCAACCAGTAGCTGACATACCCCTGTAGGGAAACGAACTAGTGCGGAACTGGTTCGGTTCTAGTGCGTTTGGAACCATGACTAGTACGCGTTAATTCTCTTTTGCATGCTAGCGACTGGCGAATTTAAGGTTGCGATGTCCTAGGAAGTGTCAACTGCCCCCCGCTGCATCCCTTTGGATCTAGTTCCGAACCAGTTCTAAATTCGACCGATAAGATCTAGTTCGTTTTGCATCGATTTTTCTATAGTTCCGAACCAGTTCCAAATTCGACAGATGAGATCTAGTTCGTTCTGCATCCCCTTTTCTTTAGTTCCAAACCAGTTCCTAATTCGACAGATGAGATCTAGTTCGTTCTGCATCCCCTTTTCTTTAGTTCCAAACCAGTTCCTAATTCGACAGATGAGATCTAGTTCGATCTGCATCCATTTTTTATATGTAGTTCCCAACCTGTTATAAATTCGTCACCTTAGATCTACATTTCTAATCAGGCTTGTCGAAACATTTCCCTTCTATATTAAATACGATCGGTTGAAGGAAGGACAATACAATCACAAATGTTGAAACGCATTTATTAAAAATTTATAGACCACATTAGTAGTAGTAGTAGTATTAAACTTAAGTAGTAAGTAAAAAACAAAAGTGCGTTCTGCTTAAAAGTAAAAATATTAGTTCACTTTGTCTTACTTGTCTAAATTTAAGCATATTGATTTTTAAGTAAATTCAGTTCGTTTTAAGCTTATATATATATGAAGTACTTCGAAAGTTTTTGTCGGACTTAACTGAAATAAGATATACAGTCAGTCAATAAAGTTTAGGTACAGTGGAGTTTTTACAATACCGGCAACTATTTTTTAAATATTTTAGTCAATAAAGTTTAGGTACAACGAATTTTTTACAATACGGGCAACTATTTTTTAAATATTTTAGTTTTCGGTAATTTTTTATAAAAATATGGTCAATTCTACAACAAACTCCCCAAAAACCAGAGTTCCAAACCTTGTGCAAAATTTAAGAAAATTCTGCAAAATTTCATTAAAATAATTCACTTTCTATTTACGCTCTCTAGAAAAAGTCTTTTAGCCCATTCAATTTTAGTATAATGAAGTGCAAGTGTGAGGAAGCTAGGACTTACCAAACAACAAAAAAAAAGCTAAATATCAATGGTAAGTCCTAGCTACCTCAAACTTGCACTTTGTTATACTAAAATTGAATGGGCTTATAACTGAGTACTTAACTTTTTTCTAAAGAGTGCAAATTGCAATACTTGGATGGAAATTCGCAGTTTTCTTTAATTTTGCATAAGGTTTGGAACTCTGATTTTTGGGGTTTTTGGTGTAGAATTAAACATACTTTTATAAAAAATTAGGGAAAAA
>NW_016157275.1:118929-151685 GCF_001687245.7 Rhagoletis zephyria | reverse complement strand
AGTTGTATGGGAGCTATATGTTATAGTGGTCCGATTCTTCCGGTTCCGACAAATGATTAATACATTATAAAAATACACCCACCTACCAAATTTGATCCGGATATCTCGAAAACTGAGAGACTAGATTGCATACAAACAGACGGACAGACGGACATGGATAAATCAACTCAGCTCGACGTTCTGATCATATAAGTATACATTTTAATGGGTCTATCTCTTTTTGTTCTGGTACTTACAAACATCGGACCAAAGTTATAATACCATTTCATGCTCATGAAAGGTATAAAAAATTAATTTGCATGTTGCCTGCAGTGGAATTCGAACCCGACCATCTCCGTATATCACCAACTTGTGGCAATCATCTTTGCACACTCAGCTACACCCAGCCATATAAATTTGCTTTCAAATGGCGAATATCCATCAACACCACAGCACGCGATTTGTGCGGATAAACACCCTCCAGTACTGCTGGAGTCAATCGCTACTTTTGAACCGCTACTGCACCGACTCCTAGGTAAGTAGCTACTCTATTAACCCGTGGTAGTGCACATGGTAGTGCAGAGTCAAACCAGTCNAACGATAATCAAATATAAAGTATTAATTTTTACTATGCATTATTTCCGTTCAGTGTATGAATTTCCCCAGTGTTGAAAGATAGTTGGCTGTGGTTTCAAGTCCTCTAAACATTTATTTATTTATTTAAAGTTTACGACATACAACAATACGACAGTGTACAACACCTTGTGAACTCTATAACTATTTTATGCTTTTATTTTAAGAATTACAACATTCGGTTGTACAACTTCATTTTTTAACATATATAAAATGTAAGCCAAAACTCATTATTGTAGTTGAAATTCAAAGCACGAAAAAATGGAATTTTCAAGCAAAAACATATTTATGTATGTATCTTCTGTTATATGTTATGTATCTTCTGCTTCAGGACAAGGTAAAAAGAGTTGCAAGTATTAACTTATTCGCGAAAATGGTTAGTGGGAGTAGTTGTATTAGAATTAAGTGATTTTTGCTGTTTGTAAATCAAAAAGAAAATTTCCTCACTTCAAATATTTCTCTTGAGCTGTAAACTCCATAATTTCATTTAGAATTTTAGATTAACAGCCGTATTCTAACAAAGTCACAACCTTTAGCTCATCACTGCTGTGATTACTACTGCGCCTCAAAGCTTGCCGCTGCCAAAAATATGCCGCTACAATACAAATTTTTAAATTTTTGTGCATTTTTCTAGCATTCAAAATCGAATTTTTTTGTGACACATTTCTCGGCGCACTAGAAATCACAACAGTGATGGGCTAAGTTTTGTGACTCTGTTAGAATAGAGGGGTAAACCTTTTTTTTAATAAATTCATATATTGTTAACTACAATTGGAGATCCTGCCAGGAGTCAAGCCGATTTTACCTCCTAGTTTGTCAAACATCAGTCGTCCGCTATATAAAAATCAAAACGCCAATCCACCACAGCCAAAAGGAGAAACTGAGCCGAAAAGAGCTATTGCGACAAGGCACAGTCCAACTTCTTTCCGACCACGCCGACTCACCAAGAGCTAAGAGCGAGGTACTTCAGACTTACCCCACTAGCGACAAATTTGTACAGAACAATGGTTTGAAATGGAGCAAGTGTGCGGATATTTGCGGTGGTTGGAAAAACGAAAGGAGCGATGTCTAGGATGAAGCAAGGGGCAGGAAACGCCACGAGAAGCCACTGTCTGATCCTTCGGTATTCCCTGGCGACAAGGAAGATGCCGCCACTAGATTTAAAACCCGTATTGGATGACGCTGCGAAGATAACAGAGGCATGCGAAATTAAAATACATCTCTGGTTTTTTCTAGCACGTCGAGATTTTTTTTATTGGTTACATGTACATTTTAGAATTTCTAGCAATTTGCATGAAAACCCCATTAATAAACGAAGTAATCACAAAAACGTATGTAACTTCGAAGTTAACGCTAAGAAAATTGATAACAGCCGGTTTCACTAGCAATTTCCATATAAAATTCAAAAAATTAAAATCATTTATCACTTAAATTGCTTTCTTGAAATTGGCTGTAAAAATTATTTTCTTAGCGTCAACGCGCATTACCAGCGTTAACTTGGAAGGTTTAGAAAAAACCATTGTCGAATATTTTCCAAACATTGACTCCGAGGATGGTTTCAGCTGGATAACAATCCCGTTTTCTTGTGACCCGAAAAGTAAACCTACTGAGATGACCAATTAAGCTTTTGAAAACCTTCTGGACATCAGTGAAGACAGCACTTTGATTATTAAATACTACGAAGGGAGCCAATAGGGTTCTGGATGCAAGTGTATGCAGAAAACACTGCTGTTGGCAAGATTGTATTAAAAATATTAGTGGCTTTTATTCGCTGGTTATCGAAGATCGAACATCGAAAGTGAAATTATGAGCTATGCAACCGTGTCGAAATTTCCGTTGAGTATCGAATTTTCTGTCGAACAGTATTTTGCTTTCGATTGTGTAGCGAAGTGTTAGAAAATTGTGAAAAATGTATGATTTTACATTTGTTTTTTACTTTATGGCGGCTAGACACTAATTCTAAATAATTTTTATTAATTTCTTGCAGTTCTAAGGTCGTGAATATTAAACACAAGCTCGAAAGGCTGGTTTTACTTGTGAGAGAAAATCCCAATACTCAGTTGGCACGATCTCTGTGAACAAAATCGTAAGCTGTTGATAGTTTTAAAATACTTTAAATAGATGTGGCTCACAGACGCCTCTTTAGACAGTCGGATGTTTTTAATAAATCTGTAGACAAATTTCTTAAATATATTTTATGTCAAAATATATTCGAAAGACTACACTTAAACCTTCTTAATCATTTTCTACTCCTGGCCAGTTTACCCAGCTCTCATCCTCTGACGAATCGTTGAACCAGAACTCCGTTGTACTCATTTTTCCCACGTTTTTATAAACTCGCTTACTTTTTAATTTCATTTTAATTTGCACAAATTTACATATAAGCACACTATTTAGTTTGCTCGATTTGTAAACAAAACTTCTCAGCGGTGAAAAATGTACTATTGTAAACAACCTGACCGAGCGAAATTCACAATAGCGCTATTCTTCATCGAATGAGCGTCATAATACCAAATGAAAATTCGCTCGATCAGCACTTTCGACCACAGTCGAATTCAACTTATAATAGGGGCCTTACTTTTATATTTCTATGTGAAACTGCATTTTCAACAAATGCTTATGTACATAAACAAGTAATTTTGCCAAAGCTCCCAATAAACTTAAAGGAAATAATGAAATCATCAAAACAATTTCAGTCCTCACATTAAAGCTAAAGGAGCATAAAGTTTGCATTGTGTTTTCTTGTTTTCGTAGACATTTGAAGAGTAGGGGAGCCGCGAAATTTTTTTTAGCACAACAAGGGTGCCGAGGTGAAAAAAGTTTGGGAACCCCTGGCGTATTGCATACAATCTGCAGATGATTAAGGCGCCAGTCATTTTTGGCCAAAAATTCACAAACAAATTAATATTTGGTCAAAAGAATTTATAAATTGTCAAAAATCAAAAGTTAGTCATCACACTAACCCCTCTATTCTAACAGAGTCACAAACTTAGCTCATCACTGTTGTGATTTCAAGTGCGCCGAGAAATGTGTCACAAAAATTCGATTTTGAGTGCTATAAAAATACACAAAAATTTAAAAAATTGAATTGTAGTGGCATATTGTTTGCAGCGGCAAGCTTTGAGGCGCGGTAGAAATCACAGCAGTGATGATCTAAAGTTTGTGACTTTGTTAGAGTAAGGCTGTAAATCTCCAGTTATTAAAATTCCGATTCCCAAAAGTAGATTTGAGCATATTCATTTAGATATTGTTGGACCTCTGCCTATATCGAAAGGACATCGTTACATTTCTACAATAGTTGATAGGTTCACACGTTGGCATAAGGCATACGCATTAAAAGACATTTCAGCGGCAGTGGTTGCAAACAAATTTTTCAGGGANCTAAATAATTTTTATTAATTTCTTGCAGTTCTAAGGTCGTGAATATTAAACACAAGCTCGAAAGGCTGGTTTTACTTGTGAGAGAAAATCCCAATACTCAGTTGGCACGATCTCTGTGAACAAAATCGTAAGCTGTTGATAGTTTTAAAATACTTTAAATAGATGTGGCTCACAGACGCCTCTTTAGACAGTCGGATGTTTTTAATAAATCTGTAGACAAATTTCTTAAATATATTTTATGTCAAAATATATTCGAAAGACTACACTTAAACCTTCTTAATCATTTTCTACTCCTGGCCAGTTTACCCAGCTCTCATCCTCTGACGAATCGTTGAACCAGAACTCCGTTGTACTCATTTTTCCCACGTTTTTATAAACTCGCTTACTTTTTAATTTCATTTTAATTTGCACAAATTTACATATAAGCACACTATTTAGTTTGCTCGATTTGTAAACAAAACTTCTCAGCGGTGAAAAATGTACTATTGTAAACAACCTGACCGAGCGAAATTCACAATAGCGCTATTCTTCATCGAATGAGCGTCATAATACCAAATGAAAATTCGCTCGATCAGCACTTTCGACCACAGTCGAATTCAACTTATAATAGGGGCCTTACTTTTATATTTCTATGTGAAACTGCATTTTCAACAAATGCTTATGTACATAAACAAGTAATTTTGCCAAAGCTCCCAATAAACTTAAAGGAAATAATGAAATCATCAAAACAATTTCAGTCCTCACATTAAAGCTAAAGGAGCATAAAGTTTGCATTGTGTTTTCTTGTTTTCGTAGACATTTGAAGAGTAGGGGAGCCGCGAAATTTTTTTTAGCACAACAAGGGTGCCGAGGTGAAAAAAGTTTGGGAACCCCTGGCGTATTGCATACAATCTGCAGATGATTAAGGCGCCAGTCATTTTTGGCCAAAAATTCACAAACAAATTAATATTTGGTCAAAAGAATTTATAAATTGTCAAAAATCAAAAGTTAGTCATCACACTAACCCCTCTATTCTAACAGAGTCACAAACTTAGCTCATCACTGTTGTGATTTCAAGTGCGCCGAGAAATGTGTCACAAAAATTCGATTTTGAGTGCTATAAAAATACACAAAAATTTAAAAAATTGAATTGTAGTGGCATATTGTTTGCAGCGGCAAGCTTTGAGGCGCGGTAGAAATCACAGCAGTGATGATCTAAAGTTTGTGACTTTGTTAGAGTAAGGCTGTAAATCTCCAGTTATTAAAATTCCGATTCCCAAAAGTAGATTTGAGCATATTCATTTAGATATTGTTGGACCTCTGCCTATATCGAAAGGACATCGTTACATTTCTACAATAGTTGATAGGTTCACACGTTGGCATAAGGCATACGCATTAAAAGACATTTCAGCGGCAGTGGTTGCAAACAAATTTTTCAGGGAATATGTTTCACGTTTTGGGGTACCGTTAAAAATCACTACAGATCAGGGTACTCAATTATTTTCGGAACTAACAAAATCGCTTGGTAGTCATCACATTACAACTTCTGCATATCATCCTCAATGGAATGGTATGGTAGAACGATTTCATAGGCAGTTGAAAGCTAAATGGAACTAACAATTGGTATGGAGCTACCGGTAATACTTCTTGGTTTACGATCGATGTATTTTAGCCACACCATCTGAGATGGTTTTGGGCAAAATTTACGCCTACCCGGTGAAGTTGTGGTTCCATCGGAAGAAAATTTTTCTCCAACTGAAGTTTTAGGCAATTTGCGGGAACATTTTAAAAATTTTAAATCAAATTTAAAGCATAATCAAAATTCTGATACTGGTGTATATATACCAAAGGATTTGGAGACTTGTAAATTTGTTTTTATGCGCGTTATTAATAAAAGATAATTGTAACAACCATACGAAGGACCTTATAAGGTTGTGGTAAAAAACAAAAAATATTTTAAACTTGAAGTAGATAATGAAGTTAAAATAATTCCGATAGACAGACTGAAACCAGCAATCATTGAAACAGAACTAACACCTGAAATAAACACTAATATAATGAGTAACACAGCCTCAAACAAGAAACGAGTTACTCTTAATTTATATAACATTAATTCTCGAGAAGCGGGAGTATTGTAGGACTTACAGTTTTATTGCACTTTGTTAATTTTTAACTTTGTAATTATATTTTAGAATTAAGTTATTTTTGCTGTTTGTAAATCAAAAATAAAATTTTCTTACTTCAAATATTTTTCTTGAGCTGTAAACAACATAATTTCATTTAGAATTTTAGAATAAACCTTTTTTAAATAAATTTATATATTGTTATACTAACAGAACAAAAGAAAATAAATTACTTTTCTTTCAAGCGAAGTTGTACACAATGTTACGGATTCCCCTACAAGCATTCATATCTGGTTGGTTAGTTTAAGTGGATTGTCACCCTAGTGACAAGCAACTAGCAAGTTTGCCATTTTGATTCCACAACTCGGGCAACCTGCAGCCATTTGTAGGCTTTAGTAAATTTCAGTACGTCATACAGAGAGAAGCAGCTACACTCTGAAATATTCTGCAGGAATGGTTTGCCGAGTGTCTTTAGCCTCATCCTTGCGAGGGCTGAAAACTCACACAGCAAGCGCTCGACTGTCTCTCTTGAGCCCGGGTCATCCTAGCTGCGGCAGAACCTATTGAAGGGCAGTCCTATCCTTTCGGTGTGCACCCAACGGGCCAGTGCCCTGTGCACGCTGCAGTAACTATGTAGGCATCTGTTTTGCTCATTCCTAAGAGAGCTTTGGTTTTGAGTGGGTCGTAGGACACCCAGAACTGCCGGGCAATCCTATGAGATCCTGTGCAGTTCACCTCTACCTGGACTTACGGTTGCCAGACGTACTAATTTTATCAGTACAGTACTGATTTTTCAACTCTTGTACTGATTTTATTAATTTCTTCAATCAGGACGCTAATGTCCTGATTTTTTCAAAATTTGTACTGATTTGTACTGAATTTTCAATTCAAACAAAATACTTTCCTTTAGGCTTTTACATAACGTTGGAACTTCCTTAACTGTACTGTAAAAAGTAAGAAGAAAATAATTTAATTATAGTTGACATGTTTCAGATAATTTTTGATATGCCCAATAAATTAAAACAACACAAAGATAAATCGTTTTATTGGCATAACGGCGGGTCACGGTTGGTGACTGATGGTTACTGAATATATGGATATGACGATTTTACGCACAACTCCTTTTTGTGTTGGCCGCGTTTTAATAAAATCCTTTAATAGTGGCGTATTTACTTTTAAAACGTATGGCAGCACATATTTGCTCTTACTGTCGGCCATTGTTATTTCTGTTTGTTTGTGAAAAGTGGTAAAACGTGAACACAAATTTATAAACGCGTTTTACTTAATTAATTGGTGAATTATATATAATAAAAGCATAAAATACGCATGTGAGCATTGAAAATATAATATGTAACACAAAATATAAGTGATAAGTGGCATATTTTAAAAAAATTAGGGGGTGATAGTGGACATTATTTAACAACAAATTGCTAAAATACTATTAGCAATTATATTGTGAGAGTGAACAATTCATGTTGAGGAGGCCTCCCCCAACATCCTCACCAAGTTTCATGACGAAATTCCTTATACTTTCGCTGAAATTTCGATTGGTTCCGTTTTGGAAAGCCCACCCTAACTTTTTTCCATTCATCCGATTTAAGTTTTTAATATCAGAAATTAATCACAAACTAATTCACTTTTAAATAGGAGGCATTTAGTTTACAAACCAAAAAAATTTAATTACTTTTGAAACCCATAAAAAAATATAAGTCGCCATTTTGAAAATATGGGGTCTTCAATTTCTAAAATTTTTTTTTCAAATGTAGCCCCGAATGTCCCCTTCATGACCTGTAAGTTTCATCGTGGGACTACCTTAAGTATTCAAGAAAAATAATTTACTTTAACGCTATATGAATTGCAAAATTTCAGTAAAGGCAGAAGGCAGGGAGTGTGGCGTATACGAGCGTATATATTATACCTGTCTACATTAATTTTGATGCTTTATGGTCATTTGTTTTTACATTTGCGGAAAGGATATCAATATAATATTTAAAGAATCAATCGTGTTTTTCGTTAGAAACTTTTAAATATGTAAGTTTATTTTAATCATTTATTTTCTTTTTTTTTTACCGAAGAGTGTCATGATTTTTCCATAAACAAAAATTTGCTTCACGTAAAGTTAACAGCAGGAAAAACCTGACGTAAAGTTTTACTCACAAATCTTTCACGTATAATTTCAAATGTCGTATAAGAAATGTTTTAACCCTTTTGGGAAGCCTAATCATAATCTGCCTTATCCTGAGTTTCGCCTGAAAAAAAATTCACCCGAAAATTTGTCATCCGCCCATAGTAAAACCTTGGAAACCAAAAGTGGAAAGTGAACCGGTTCGGGGAAAATGAATGTAGTGGCATGAGACATGTGCAAAACATATTGATAATCTACACAACATATTGATGCCAGATACGTTAAAATATTTAATGAAATATAATGAGTCACAACAAACAAAGAAATTCCAAAAGCGAAAGTATTTGATATTTCGGTGTTTGTTTGAAGAATGTAGTGACCCACTTGAATCATCGACTGTGACACACCACTTAACAATACATTGTATGACCCACTTGAATCATCGATTGACGAGGGTTCAATGAGTCGTGCAATAGAACACCCAAGTTGTAAATTAGAATTAGGTTGAACAAAATATGTATAAACACATGTAACAAAATATGTATGAAACACATGTAACAATAGTATATAAGCAAGTAGAAAAATACTTTAGCAGGCAGTTTGTAATCCAACATACTTCGACACAGTTCGAAGATGTTTTACCCTTTTTTACTTTAAATAAAAATAAAGAAGATATTACATGGCGATCCTGCCAGGAGAAATTGACGGCCATACCAAACGCCCGCACTCCAAAACGACGAGGAGGAAAACGCAACAAGCAATTGCGTTTACGAGCACAACTGCTGAAAGGCGTTCAGCAAGAAAAAGACTCGGCATCACAGCGCGAGGCGTGGAAGAAAATCTTCCAAATAGAGGCATCTCTTGCTTCTAGAAAACAAAAAAATAATAATGCTGTATAAGCATAACAAAAATTTTTTNTAATGCTGTATAACCATAACAAAAATTGCGAATTCGCAGATCGCGTTAATTAAGTTCAAAAAAAATAAAAATGGGAAATACACAAGCAAAGGAGGAAACAGTTATCCAGAAACCAATAATTGTGGCAAACCAATCGCCGACATCAACCAATTCGTATAAAGACAACGATTTGCAAGTTGTGTTATACACTTTGCTTGTAGTATTCACAGTGTTATTTGTTGCCTACGAGGTGAACAAATATTTTAAAAAGTACGTACATAAACACACACACCGTGCTATTAGGGCTGATCTTTAAATTACAAATACTGTAAATTTTTTTTTCAACAAAAAAAAAAAAAAATAAAAAATTTCCTAACAAATTAGTAGAACCAGATAGAAAAATAAAAATGAATTGTAAACCACATGGACAAGATTTGTACATGCCTATGTAGAACCAGATAGAAAAATAAAAATGAATTGTAAACCACATGGACAAGATTTGTACATGCCTATGTAGAACCAGATAGAAAAATAAAAATGAATTGTAAACCACATGGACAAGATTTGTACATGCCTATGTAGAACCAGATAGAAAAATAAAAATGAATTGTAAACCACATGGACAAGATTTGTACATGCCTATGTAGAACCAGATAGAAAAATAAAAATGAATTGTAAACCACATGGACAAGATTTGTACATGCCTATGTAGAACCAGATAGAAAAATAAAAATGAATTGTAAACCACATGGACAAGATTTGTACATGCCTATGTAGAACCAGATAGAAAAATAAAAATGAATTGTAAACCACATGGACAAGATTTGTACATGCCTATGTAGAACCAGATAGAAAAATAAAAATGAATTGTAAACCACATGGACAAGATTTGTACATGCCTATGTAGAACCAGATAGAAAAATAAAAATGAATTGTAAACCACATGGACAAGATTTGTACATGCCTATGTAGAACCAGATAGAAAAATAAAAATGAATTGTAAACCACATGGACAAGATTTGTACATGCCTATGTGAGGCAATAACATTGTACACTAATACAAAAAAATGTTTATCTCGTGGATACTCGTTACGGACCATCAGAGAGAAATTAGATAGACTAGAACAACTAAAGAATGCATTAAATGCAACAAAATTGAAGGAAGATTTTGAAGCGGCAAACGCCCTTAAAGTAAATTTTTTTGAAAAATACAAATTTGCGAGACAGCTTTTAATAGGAATGATTGACAATAGTCCAGAATCAGGTCCACAATCTAACGCCCTATCTGTCAGTAATAACTCTAGACTCCCAATTGAAAATACTAATAATATAACAATGACAGAAAACGCACTAAACCTAGAAAACCTTGAAAAATTCTTACCGGTTTTCAACCGTAAATTTGAAGAACTAAATGGCTTCATTTTTAGACTAAAGAACGCCCACGACAGACTTCGTTCTGCGGACAGAACCGAATTCCTAGAATATGTGACCGAATGTAAACTAAACCATTCAGTTAGGGCTAGGGTTTGCCCTGTAGGTTTTCCCACTTCAATTAACGAACTTATAGATAATTTAAAGTCGAACTACCTATCAAGAGACTCTGTGCCACAGTTACTCCAAAAACTGTCACAACAAAGACAAGGAATTAATCAAAACATACGTGAATATGGTGATAAAATTTCGGAAATATTGGCCAAACTGGATCCAGTTTCGCTATTAGCCAAAAATTATGAAAGAACTTCACCCCAAGGCCAGGCGATAATGGTCTACAGTGACGAAATCGCCTTAATTAACTACAAAAAGGGACTCAATCCAACATATTTCCAGACAGTTCAAGCGGCTCAGTTGAAAACATTCAGCGAAGCAAGGAATTTTGCTGAGAACAACAACAGGGAATATTTACGTACTGAGAAAACAACCGGAGAATAACCAGAATACCAGAATAATCGCAGATACGCGAACGGAGGCAACCACAACTACCGCAACAATAACTATGATAATTTCGGGAATAGTTTCAACAACAATTATCGCTATCGAAGGGATAATGTCCGAAACAACAACAGAAACGCGTTCCAATCCCAACAATCCGCCAATTCAGGCAACAATGCACGAAATAACAACACTACCCGCACTACCTACAATACCCCTAATAATACGCGCCGCTCAGGTGACCGCTATGTTCGTAGTGGTCGTTCCCTTTCGAACCAACCTAGCAGACAGGTACGAGTAGCAAACGTGCAGGAAAACTCCTACCGCCCGGAGGAAAATTAACAACCTTTTCCTCTGGGAACACTCAAAGCAAAATTTATTCACTCAATCCACATACCTCTAATTATGTGACATTCTTTTGTACTACCATCAAAAGAACAGTAAAATTACTTATAGATACGGGCGCTGACATTTCACTTTTTAAGGCAGTGGAAAACTTAGAATATGACTCCAAAAATACTTGTATCTTAACAGGTATCACTTCAGATTCAACCACATCAATAGGTACTGCAAGATTACACCCAACTTTCGAACAGATTTCGTTAACACATAACTTTTCAATCGTTGATACCGATTTCCCAATTGAAGTAAACGGCATACTTGGCCAAGACTTCCTCATAATGTACAATTGCAATATAGATTATTATACTTGCTCTTTGACCGTGAATACACAAAATGAACAGGCAATTCTTCCAATCAATTGTAAAGAAATTTGGTTAAAACCAAGAACTCAACATATTGTGGCTATAGACGCACATTTCGACCAAGACACGGTCATACTAAACAGTGAGTTACAAAAAGGTGTGCACATGGCTAACACCATAGTGCCAGCAAATGGTCTATGTCACGTAAAAATACTAAATTCAAAAGAACACGACGTTATTTTAAAACAATTAAGTTTTCAAACAGTACCCCTTAAAGATTTCAGCATAGTCAATAACATGCGTACATCCGAGAAAAATAAAGAAAGAGTATCTAAAGTATTAAACATATTAAAGTTAGATACCTTGGACCCACAGTCCAAAAATTCCCTTCTCCCCCTATTTACCAAATATCAGCACATTTTTCACCTTAACGATGAAGGTTTAACTATGAATAATTTCTACACAGAGCACATCTCAACCAATAACGATGCTCCAGTGTACATAAAAAACTACCGACTTCCCCAAGTCCACAACGAAGAGATAAAGAAACAAGTCAACCAAATGTTAAATGATGACATAATCCACACTTCAAAAAGTCCGTACAATTCTCCAATATTTCTGGTACATAAAAAGTCCCAAGACAACAACAAGAAATGGAGACTCGTGGTAGACTTCAGAAAATTAAACGAGAAAATAGTCAACGACAAATTTCCCTTAACACGCTTAGATGACGTTCTTGATAGACTAGGCAAAGCTAGATATTTCTCCACATTGGACATGACCAGTTCCTTCCATCAAATACCAATTGATGATGAATCTCGCCCCAAAACAGCTTTTTCAACAAGCAATGGTCACTATGAATTTAAGAGACTACCTTTTGGACTAAAGATATCCTCCAACAGTTTTCAAAGAATGGTCACACTCGCATTAACAGGATTAGACGCTGAGGCATTTCTCTATGTAGATGATATTATAGTCTCAAACATCACAATTTAAATTTAGAAAAAGTTTTTGAAAGACTACATGACTACAACCTCACGTTAAACCCAGACAAATGTAATTTCCTCAAACACGAAGTTACTTACCTTGGTCATCTCATTACGAGCAACGGAATCAAGACTGACCCTGCTAAGCACGAAGTTATTCAAAATTATCCAGTCCCTAAGAATTCAGACGAAGTGCGAAGATTCGTCGCATTCTGCAACTACTATAGACGCTTTATTCAAAATTTCGCAGNAGCTAGAGCATATATGCATAGCTACTAGAAGTAAAACAAAGCGCGCGATAACGACAGAGACACCAGTGGCAAGCACTCTCTCAAAGGAGACTGATCAACTCCATTGGTGGGATTGTACTTCCATTAGCGATATAAGAGGAATGAAAAAACTGCAGTTTAGTAAAGATAATAAATATGGTACCATTCAAATTATAGAAGACAAAGTGTTAGTGGGATGGAGTGAGAAACCTCCGAAGCCGATTTCGATTATGGTGAAGCTTATCTCCGAAATGCACAAGTTGAACATTAATGAGCTAGCGCTAGCAGATGATGATGTAATATTTGAAACAATAAGCAAAGAAGAATTTAAGAAAATGGAAAAAGGAAAGTACGAAAAAAAGTAGCAAAGATTATCTCCAGAGAAATAAGCAAGAAAGTAGAAAAGATAGTCTCAAAATAATTATATACAAGCGACCAGAACAGATAACAGATATGCTCACAAAATATAGATTGATAGATCAGTACCATAACTCACAAACTAGTGGACATCTAGGAGTTAGAAAAACGTTCCTCAAACTGAAACAGAAATATTCATGGAGAAAAATGAAACAAATGGTGCATAAATTCATATCTACGTGTGACAAATGCCAAAGAAACAAAAAGACTAGGTACACCCGCGAAGAACAGCAAATAACGACAATCCCACAAGCAGCTTTCGAGACCATTGAAATAAATACAGTAGGCCCTTTGCGATATTCTAATGGTTACAGGTACATTCTAACCATGCAGTGCGAACTAAGTAGATTTATCATAGCACACTCAATTGAGAATAAAGAAGCAAGAACAATTGCACGTACCCTAGTAGAACAGTTAATACTGAAATTTGGTTGTTTTAAAACGTTAAAATCAAATAGAGGCACCGAATTCCTAAACGAAACAATAAGCAATATAATGGATTTATTAAAAATTGAACATATTTCATCTACGCCATATCACCATGAGACAATAGGAACTGTCGAAAGAAGTCATCGTGTTTTAAACGAATATTTGCTAAATTTCGCAAATGATGACGACTGGAACAGTTGTATACCGTACTATGCGTTTGAATATAATACGACCCCACACGTCGATACAGGCTACACGCCACATGAACTGGTATTTGGCAAACTACCATCCTTGCCGAGAGATTCAATCAACAATGATCAAGGAAAATACAACCTTGATGATTACTCGAACGAGCTTAGAGCAAGATTACGCTTCTCCCTCAGTAGAGCCAGAGAACTTACTGTAAATAGAAAAAATACACGACATTTGGCCAGTAAACAAAACACCAATCCCCTAGATATAAAAACAGGTGATAAGGTACTAGTTAGGACACATAGCAATAGGAAAAATCTCAGCCCGTATACAGGTCCATATGAGATAACTAACATAGACAAATCAAATGTAACCATAAAAATAGGAGAAACTAAGAAAACTATACATAAGAACAATACAAAAAAATATTTAACATAATTATATATACACTCATACACAAAAAAGGAAGTCATTTTATAACAAATACATTTTAAGCTTGGTTCATTCCATCATAATGCAAAATTGTAAACAATTATACCTTGGAAAAATTTTCCATAAAAGAAATTTTTTTTAAAGGGTAAGGGTAAACAATTATACCTTGGAAAAATTTTCCATAAAAGAAATTTTTTTTAAAGGGTAAGGGTGTAGTGGCATGAGACATGTGCAAAACATATTGATAATCTACACAACATATTGATGCCAGATACGTTAAAATATTTAATGAAATATAATGAGTCACAACAAGCAAAGAAATTCCAAAAGCCAAAGTATTTGATATTTCAGTGTTTGTTTGAAGAATGTAACACTTAACAACACATTGTATGACCCACTTGAATCATCGATTGACGAGGGTTCAATGAGTCGTGCAATAGAACACCCAAGTTGTAAATTAGAATTAGGTTGAACAAAATATGTATAAACACATGTAACAAAATATGTATGAAACACATGTAACAATAGTATATAAGCAAGTAGAAAAATACTTTAGCAGGCAGTTTGTAATCCAAGTTACTTCGACACAGTTCGAAGATGTTTTACCCTTTTTTACTTTAAATAAAAATAAAGAAGACATTACAAAAACTCATGATAAGGCTTAATGATTTCCGGAAAAATCTGCGTAGTGTTCCTCAGAGCATTTGTGAAAAACATTCAAATTTTACAATAACTGATTTTATATGTGATAATTGTCGTCAAAAGTTACTAAAGGATCAAACATTGGTTCCGAATGCATCCATAAATAATTCAATAAATATGAGTGAAGCTGAAGATAACATGGATGTTGACAGTGATTCCTCTTCTTTAAAAAGCATGCAAACTGATTTTGAAATTTCAGTATGGGATAATACTCATTGAATCATTAAATCATTGAATACTTGCTTAAAGCTGCTTGGGAACAAAGAAATAAATTTGTTTGAATTAAAAACAAACCAGGAGAAGAGTGAAGCTTTGAAACAAATAAGTGAATCTTTACGCAAACTTTTTATTTTTGCTAACGTCCGGAGTGACAATGATGATGTTTTAAGTCATATAAAATATAATTTCAACAAGGCCGAATTTGACAAAAGAAAACAAATAACAATTTTGACTATTTTACCCACGACTTGGTCTATTAGAAAAACTAAATCTGAGTTTGGTTCTTCAGATCACATGGCCCGTACTGTTAAAAAGTTGATAGATTCGAATGGTTTTCTGTCCAGTCCTAGTGAAAAATCAGAGAAAACTTTATCAGATGAAGCTGTGACAAACATTCAAAATTTCTACAAAAATGATTGTAGTAGCCGGGTAATGCCAGGTAAAAATTATTGCGTGACCACGAAAGTTGACGGAAAAAAGTCAAGCTTCAAAAGCGTCTAGTTTTATGCAATTTGAGAGAACTATTTGTTGCGTTTAAAGAAACGAATCCTGCTGTTAAAGTTTGATTTTCAAAATTTGCTGAATTGAGACCAAAAGAATGCGTTTTGGCAGGAACAAGTGGCACCCACAACGTATGTGTTTGTGTGTATCATCAGAACGCCAAACTTCCCTGTAGGGAAACGAACTAGTGCGGAACTGGTTCGGTTCTAGTGCGTTTGGAACCATGACTAGTACGCGTTAATTCTCTTTTGCATGCTAGCGACTAGCGAATTTAACATTGCGATGTCCTAGGAAGTGTCAATTGTCCCCCGTTGCATCTCTTTGGCTCTAGTTCCGAACTAGTTCTAAATTCGACAGATAAGATCTAGTTCGTTTTGCATCCCTTTTTCTATAGTTCCGAACCAGTTCCAAATTCGACAGATGAGATCTAGTTTAGTTCGTTCTGCATCCCCTTTTCTTTAGTTCCAATTCAGTTCCTAATTCGACAGATGAGATCTAGTTCGATCTGCATCCATTTTTTATAGTTCTCAACCTGTTATAAATTAGTCACCTTAGATCTACATTTCTAATCAGGCTTGTCGAAACATTTCCCTTCTTTATTAAATACGATCGGTTGAAAGAAGGACAATACAATCACAAATGTTTAAACGCATTTATTAAAAATTTATAAACCACATTAGTAGTAGTAGTAGTATTAAACTTAAGTAGTAAGTAAAAAACAAAAGTGCGTTCTGCTTAAAAGTAAAAATATTAGTTCACTTTGTCTTACTTGTCTAAATTTAAGCATATTGATTTTTAAGTAAATTCAGTTCTTTTTAAGCTTATATATATATGAAGTACTTCGGAAGTTTTTGTCGGACTTAACTTAAATAAGATATGCAGTCAGTCAATAAAGTTTAGGTACAGTGGAGTTTTTACAATATTTTACTATTTTTTAAATATTTTATTTTTCCCAAATTTTTTATAAAAATATGGTTATTTCTACACTAAAAACCCCAAAAATCAGAGTTCCAAACCTTGTGCAAAATTAAAGAAAACTCTGCGAATTTCCATCCAAGTATTGCAATTAACACTCTTAAAAAAAATTAAGTACTCAGTTATTAGCCCATTCAATTTTAGTATAACAAAGTGCAAGTTTGAGGTAGCTAGGACTTACCATTGATATTTAGCAATTTTTTTTTTTTTGTTTGGTAAGTCCTAGCTTCCTCACACTTGCACTTCATTATACTAAAATTGAATGGGCTAAAAAACTTTTTCTAGAGAGCGTAAATAGAAAGTGAATTATTTTAATGAAATTTTGCAGAATTTTCTTAAATTTTGCACAAGGTTTGGAACTCTGATTTTTGGGGATTTTGTTGTAGAATTGACCATATTTTTATAAAAAATTACCGAAAACTAAAATATTAAAAAAATAGTTGCCCGTATTGTAAAAAATTCGTTGTACCTAAACTTTATTGACTGACTGTATTAAGGTAGCTGTGGTGGATTGCATAAAAAAAATTAATTTGTCTTTTCTTAAAAAAAAGGTAGCTCTGGTGGCTTGCATTTTTAAATAAATTTAGTGAGAAAGTGGTAATTATTTTGACACTTTTTTTTTAAATGCCTCTTTTTCTGCAACTGCATTGCCTTTCTCAATTGTCCTTCAGGATCTTGGCCTTTGTTTATGGAATCACTAAGTATAATGATTATTAAGCAACTCAAAAACTATACCAGCGTGATTACCGACGTATCCTTTTGAGAGGTAGCCGCACCCTTATAAAAGGAATAAGACCCAAACTTTTCAGGTAAAAATTTCAGTAGGTTGCGTCTTTATGGCCTTTTCAATTTTATAAATTTTCATTATTTTTAAGTGGAAAAATAAAACTGAAAATTAATGATAAACTCTGCTCGAAAAAATAAAAATCATAAAATAATCATTATTTGTAATCCCAAAAATAAAAATCAAATAATAATTATTTCCGTTTGAGCGAAAAAATAAAACTCAATAATAATTCATAAAATAATGATTAAATGCTGATTTAAATTATTTTACTCATAATGATTACCTTCCCTGCTTTTAAAATTTAAAATAGAATAGTTTAGTGAAAGTACCACATTTCACTGCTTTTGGACTGGTGCGTAACTAGTTACTATCGGGCTGGTTCGTTTTTGGCAAAAAATAACTAGTACTGAACTAGAAATCTGGTTCACTAGTTCGTGTTTTCCCTACAGGGTTATGTTCGTGAAGGTAAAAATAGTAGAATTAAGTAAATGTAATTATTTACCATTTCCCACTGCTAAACATTGGTTTTCACATTGGATTTCTTAAATGATCGGTTCAAAAATTCCATTACACTTCCTGCAACATAACAAATACATGCCGTTATTCCGTTTTCGAAAACAGAAGTAATGACTAAGCAATTCTCCCTTTCGGAGGAATATAACATTGTGACTGTATTAAAAACTATGGAAAAGAAAACAATTCGCATGCCTCGAAAAATGCTGTGAAGCGCGGGTAAATGTGAAAAAAAATTAACAGGTTACGGATTTTTTCTAAGATGGCAGAGCGAACTTAAATTTTTGCATGAAATAAGTGCTGTAAAATGTTCAGTTGTATTCGTGGTGTGTAAGAAATTTATAAATAAATTACCTATCTTGGTTTCTTTCAATTGTATTGTTAAGAATTTTACATTTTTTGAAAAAAAAAAACTTAAAACTGAATAATAAATTTGACTTTATTGACTTCAACTCTGGGAGTCCTAAACTTTTCGCACGACTGTAAATTATTTTTCTTGAATACTTAAGGCAGTCCCACGATGAAACTTACAGGTCATATAGGAAACATTTGGGGCTACATTTGAAAAAAAAAATAAAAAATTTAAGACCACATATTTTCAAAATGGCGACTTTAATTTTTTTATGGTTTTCAAAAGTAAATATTTTTTTTGGTTTTGTAAAGTAAATGCCTCCTATTTAAAAGTGAATTATTTTGTGATTAACTTCTATATTGAAAACTTAAATCGGATGAATGGAAAAAAAGTTATAAGGATTTCAAAAAAATAGGACCAAAACTTTTAAAGTCTTATATAACCGCCATTTTTTTAAATTTTCAAAAAATATTTGTTGGTAATATTTTTCATAATATAAAGTTTGCTTACATAGAATATTAACCAAATCCCATTAAGTCATTAAAATATCTGTGATGAGTTGACGTGGAATTCACCAAATAACCTTTAAATGAAAGAATCGGATTACAGAAAAGTGTGCCAGGGAGTGACTTTTTTCGTTCATGCTGAATGGAAAGCAATATCCTAGGATATGTTAAAGACTATTGCATTTACCTACAGTCACTTTTTCACATAATGGAATTGATTAAAATATTTATGTATGTATACCTAACACTTATTTAGAAACCGCGAAAAATGTGCTTCTTCGGTGACTAATGAAACCATTCCGCTCCAATTTTCAAGACTGCATAAATGGACTTAAAATGGGCGTTTCTCACCCTAATTGTATCATGTTAATGTATGTAAATACTTACACATATGCTTGAAACTAGTACTATTAACTTATTAAACGATTCCTAAACTTTGACAGTACATGTTGGACTTCATTCACCATGATCTTGAAAACTGACCAAATCGGCGTGACCATGGTCCTTTTAATATTATATAAACATCCGATTACATTAAAACGTTTGAAATAAATCTCGTGTCACTTTTTTGTATTTTTCACTTAGTTGCTGAAGTAATGAAGAATTGAAAATTCATAAGGGGAAATTATAGTTTTCGTAAGTTTTACCTTAATATCTTAAAAACTTGTACACTTTTTGAAAAATGATAAATGAACGTGAGGAACTAAATTTAATAACCCTTAATTTGATATATCGTCCAGTTTATAACAATTAACGCATTCCATAAATATTACAAGCCAAAGTTTCATTTTCAATATTCATACACTTTGATTCAATTGCGCGGGCTAAGGATAAGTTTTAAATTAATTTTTCGTGGCCAATAACAATTGGATTAGACGTAAGACATCATAATATTACTATTACAATACTGTCAAATGCCTTTTATTTTCGCCGGGTCGTTACGTACCATTTGCGATAGTAGTCGAGTGTTGCTAGTTATCTCGAAAATAAGTTTCAGTTTAATAACAACAAATTTGAATATTCTAATGGATTTTGCCTATAACTTACTATGCTTTTTTACAATTTACTGACATTGTAAAAGAGTTTTGCATAGAAGACATAGAGTTAGTACTATTTTTAGCGAATTCTTAGTCTTTCAAAGTTTTTGCGTAGTTGAAAAAATTAATTTAAGAAATGAGGAATTATAGATGAAGTCCTTAAATGGTGGTACTTGTCCACAGTTTGAAAAATATGTAGTTTTTTTTCTTCCAATACCACACTCAAACGAAGCAACTGAGAGGATCTCAAGTATAAAGTGTGCTTCGCAAAGAGAGAAACCAGCTTTTAATTAAAAAAATTTAAAGTGAACTTCATATTAAAAGTAGTTTTAAAATGAAATGTATAGAATTCTTTGACTATTTAAACACTAAATTAATTTAATTTGCTATTCAAAAATGTCGTAAATATAAAATAACTTCTTGCCTTCTGTGTACAATGATGTGTACACTCATTTTAAAATGAATAACACTTTTATTTTTTAAGAACTATATTTCATTATATTCCAAAATATTGTTAAAAACAACTACTCTGGCGTTTTAAAGTATTATCTGATACTTACATTCATAATTTTGCTTTGAATAAAAATGTACTGAAAAGTACTGATTTTTTTAGCTTGAAAAGGGCTAACGTACTGATTTAGCGCATAAAAAATCTGGCAACCCTACCTGAACTTCGAATGATGAATTGCGCTAATTTTTTGTCTTAATCTCCCTGAGCGGGACGCCCATGTCCACAGCGTGGGACACTTTCAGTGCGGAGCCGTTACTTGCTAGTTCGTCCGCTGCCTCGTTTCCGTAGATACCCTTATGTCCCGGGACCCATATTAGGGTAATTTCGTATTGATTAAAAATATAGGCCAACTCTCTCCTACATTCATCCACTAGCTGAGCGTTCTCGGGGGTACATTCTCTTTGATGTACCTTACTGCCTCCTTAATAGTAAACGTTTCGGCATGGAAAACACTTGCATAGTCTCGTAAGCGGAAGGATAACTGTAGGTTATATTGCTCAATGAAAATCCCAGCACCCACTCCGCATTCCATCTTTGACCCATCCGTAAAGACAGTTTAGCGCTGCAAGAACCCGAAATTTTTCTGATTCCAGTCACTACGGCTTGGGAATTTCGCGCGGGGTTTATGGTTAATCCAGGTCTTCGACAGGATATGGTCAGTGGACAGCGCTTTAATTTCAGACGGTATTGCGTCTAGGATGGAACGGTGCCTGAACGGTCTTTCCTTCCACAGCCCCAGGGCACGCAGTCTGATGGCGCTGTTAGCAGCTTCATTTTCGATAAAGATATCTATGTATGGGTTATAAGTCAAGAAGGACGTTCAAAACGTCCTTCGGACAGGATCCCATTGCACCTGTTACGCTAACGGCTGCTAACCTTTGAATTCCACCTAGCTGTTTAACTACGTAATCCTTAGTAAGGGCTGGCCACCAGACCAGCGCCCCGTAATATTTAACAACACATAAAAAACAACGCTTCAGGTGTTGCATTTTTAACACATACACTAAGTTAAACCGCACAACACTACAAAAATTCAAATGTCAATTAAAATTTTGTTATTAACATTTTGTTATTATTGTTAAAATTTTGTTATTAAAATTAAACAAGTTGATGTTTAAAGGTGTGGTTCTCATGAGAGCAACGTCAAAATGGCTTCTACCTGTATTTATGTGCCTTGATTTACAGCTACAGCTTCAACTTCAATGAATTCTGTCTAGAATCGTTTATAGTTGATTGTAGTTTTAAACATTTTTTTAGATGAAAAATAAGTGCGTAATGCGTTTTTTTGTAATTAATATGAGCTTCTTTACAGCTTCAGTTTCAATTTCAATGAATTATCGTCTAGAAGCGTTTGTAGTTGATTGTAGTTAAACAATTTTTTTAGTTGACAAATAAGAGTGTAATGCGTTTTATTTTTTTAGTTTTACGAACTTGTTATAGCTACAGCTTCAATTTCAATTAATTCTCGTATAGAATCGTTTGTAGTTGATTGTAGTTTTTTAAACAATTTATATGAACTTATTTACAGCAACAGCTTCAATTTCAGTGAATTATCGTCTACAATAGGTTGTAGTTGATTGTAGATTTATTTGGTTGAAAAATAAGCGCGTAATGGTTTTTATTTTTTATTTTTATGAACTTGTTTACAGCTACAGCTTCAATTTCAATGAGTTCTCGTCTAGAACCGTTTGTAGTTGATTGTAGTTTAAACTTTTTTTTTAGTTGAAAAATAAGTGCGTAATACGTTTTTTTATCTACACAAGAACTTATTTACAGCTAGACCTTTAAGTTCAATGAATTCTCGTCAAGAATTGTTTGTAGTTGATTGTAGTTTAAAAAATTTGTTTTTGTTGAATAGTAAGTGCGTAATGCGTTTTTGCTTATTTATAGGAACTTATTTACAGCTACAGCAAGGCGAATTCATATAAGGTGGTATCGATTCAACAAATACAACAATTACTTGTATTTTGTTTTTGCTTTTAGCGGGTCATTGTCAAATTTCAGCAATTCTTCTCCGAATGAAAAGGGGCGACAGAAAATGCGAACACTCTCACGTTTTCACTCACTCACTAGCAAAATATAAAATTTTGACAATCAAACGCTACTCACAGCTGATTAAACAACACCACCGCCTTGAGCTACAGCTTCAATTTCAATGAATACTCGTCTAGAATCGTTTGTAGTTGATTGTAGTTTTAAACATATTTTTGTTATCACCAATAGATCGTTAAACCAGTTACATTGTCAATATTTATAGGAAATTGAACGCTCTACTGGTCTAAATGGTCTCTGATACTCTTTTCATTAATCTAACCACTTAAAAGATATTCAAGGTCAAAGATTGAAGTATTTTAAGGAAAATAACTTTTTGTTTTGAATTTTGTAACTTACTAAAAAATAATTATTGTCAAATAAGTTTTAATAATTTCTATAGGAAAAGATCTCATGTAGTTAATCGATTGCTCTAACCATTTAGAAGATATTCGCAGCAGAATCCCAATGCCTGATTTTAATAGTTTTTCAATAAATATTTCCAAATTATCTATTAAATTTATGAACTTTGGCAATATTCATGAGAATTTGCGTTTATATATATATAGATGTCAAGCTAAGTAGACGTGTTTGTCGGTGCGCTGTAGTAGCTTCACATTTAGTCCGAGTTTCCGTTGATATATTTGCATTTGAAGTGATTGCGGGTCTCATCAATCTATCTCTACACCTCATACCGAGTAGCTTCGTTGACTATATTTTGTGTGTGCGATATTTGTATTTAACAAATTGCCTAAATTTAATTTCAAGCAAAGCTTGAAATGTCAACAAGAAGCAAATTTACGCGCCAAACGGTATCGACACCACAGAACAGTTCTCTCAATAAAGCTGAAAAAAAGAGAGCTCGCCACCGTCATCACGGCTTGAGCGCATTGAAGAGCGACTGGACTTGCAGAGAAGGAGCATTGTACAAGAGATAGCTGAGAGGGTAAAACCATCTAAGAGCGAGTGATGCAGCGATTTGGCGAGTTAACGGCTGAGCTGGCGAACCTTCGAAAGGCGCTGCGAAAAATTGAAGAACGTGTGACAAAGGCAGAATTCCAAATCGCGCAGAATGAGCAATTGAAAAAGGAAGTGGTGCAGCTTAAGAACGAGGTAAATGATTGCCAAAACCTTGCTGTATCCACTGATTTTATCATCAATGGTCTCCCCTATGTTGACAACGAGAATTTGGAAGCTACCTTTGGTAGTCTGTGCCAGAGTTTGGATTTGCCTGCGCTACAGATTCGCTCTGCGTTTAGAATATCAAAACAGAACAACTCCACTGCTTCAGTGATTGTGAAGTTGGCGTCTTCAGCCGATCGCTCCACCCTCTTCAAGTCAGTAGCACGCTTCTGGAATGAAAAAAAAACGGCCACTAATGCTCCGTGATATTGGCTCCAACTCGGATGGGAAAATACATATACAAGAGTGCCTTACGAAAAACAACCGCGAGCTAATGCGCTATGCAATGCAGCAACGAAGAGATAAAAACTCAATTTGCCACAGGGCGAAGACGACGTCGTTACGACGTCGCTCTGGCGAAGTCGTTTTGGTGAACTCGAAACGACGTCCTTACGACGTCGCTTTGGTGAAGCCGTTACGACGTCGCCCTGGTGAAGTCGTTTGGGTGAACTCTAAACGACGTCGTTACGACGTCGCTTTGGTGAAACCGTTACGACGTCGCCCTGGTGAAGTCGTTTGGGTGAACTCTAAACGACGTCGTTGTGACGTCGCTTTGGTGAAGCTTTTTCAGGTGACAGAAGGGACTCAAAATGGAGAAAATTAGCGGCATCTCATCACAACAGCGGCAATTAGAAGTACGCTTTAATTGTTGATGCCCAGCTCTCAAAAATGATTAATATACTTAAAATATTATTTCAGAAGCGTTCCAGCAAAAATTCAACGAATCTGTGGAAATAATAGAGCGAATAACCAAAAGATATTTCCATTATGCTGGAGACAGGATCTCAAAACGGAATAAAAGAAATGTTTCACAGTCGTCTGCATAAATATACTATCGTCATATTGATAAGTTTTAACAATTTATTTTTTTGTTACTTCATTTTAGTTATCTTTATAAAAATTGGGTTTATATTTTAACAAGGACCATATAGTTCAAAATTCAAAATTGCGCAATATACATATGCATGTATGTACATATAAAAAAAAATTAACAAGCTTTTATAAANTCTCCTAGATTACTTTATAACCTGTGATCTCAAGCATATCCTTAAATTTGACCAAGTTGACTTTATTTCTGGCCATGACTTAATATTTTGTACTGTAGATGTTGTATTGAATCGTCCAAGCTTAAGCACTAAATTTGTTTATCGTGATTTTAAATCATTAAATGTAAACTCATTACATTCTGACTTGAGTAAAGTAAATTGGCGTGAGTGTTTTTTTCTTGCCACAGTTGATAATAAACTTGACTTCCTAAACAAACACCTGACCATGTTATTTGATGTTCATGTCCCTCTTCGTTCTGCTAATGTTATAAATTAATCATGTCCATGGTATACTTTCAGAGTTCATTCTGCCATTAAGAAACGAAATAAATTTTATGCAAAGTGGAGAAAAAATAGTACAGACTTGTCCTGGCGCCGTTACAAAGAAGTTCGTAATGAAACTAACAGTATAATAAAGAAAGCAAAGCGCTGGTATAGCAATTCTAAACTAGATCACTCCCTTCCATCTAAAGAGCTATGGCGCAATCTAAAGAATTTTAAAATACATGGTAAAGAAAGATCTGAGTGTGATAGAGACGTTGATGTGCTTAATGATTACTTTGTCAGTAGTATAACCAAAAGTACTCTCGCCCCAATGGATTTTTCATCCTCTACAAGTTTAAAAGACGAGTTTCAATTCACGGCAGTTAGTGAGCTTGACGTTCTGAGGTCACTATCGAATATTAAGTCCAATGCTATAGGTGAGGATGGAATTTCGTTGAAATTNATTTGCCAGTAGTATATCCAAAAGTACTGTCGCCTCAATGGATTTTTCATCCTGCACCAGTTTAAAAGACGAGTTTCAATTCACGACAGTTAGTGAGCTTGACGTNGCTATTATATTGCCCGTTGCGAAAAATATGAATGCTAGCAGTTTGAGTGACTATAGGCCTATAAGCATATTGCCTGCNACATAGGCCCTCTAACCCACATATTAAATCATTGTTTTACAACCTCTTGTTTCCCAGCAATTTGGGAAAAAAAGATATTATACTGCCAGTTGCGAAAAAGATGAATGCTAGGAGTTTGAGTGACTATAGGCCTATAAGCATATTGCCTGCCTTCTCTAAGGCTTGTGAAAGCTTGATGGCGAAACAAATTTCGGCATTCGTGCAAAAGCAAAATCTACTCTCCTCATTACAATCCGGGTTCAGGCAAAAGCATAGTTGCCCGACTGCAATGACTAAAATACTCGATGATATAAGAACTAACTTTGACAATNCTTTGTCATTCATGCAAAAGAAAAATCTACTCTCCTCATTACAATCCAGGTTTAGGCAAAAGCATAGTTGCTGGACTGGAATGACTAAAATACTCGATGATATAAGAAATAACTTTGACAATGGTGACTTGACTCTTCTCTGTTTACTCAACTCCTCGAAGGCTTTCGACACTGTGGATCATAACTTCCTCTGTCTTGGCTGGAACACTTACGTGTACTGACCATGTAAATAAGATGGTAGGAAACGTGTATGCCATACTGCGCAAATTAAGGGTGTCTGCTGCTTCATTCCAATGGAAAGCAGGCGCAAATTAGTACTTCAACTGATTTTACCACTCATCACGTACTCTGAGGTGGTGTACAGTAAATTAAATTCGATATCGTGCCATAAAGTTAATGTTGCCTTTAACAATGCTACACGTNTACGGAAAGTCAAGTCAAGTAATTCAATTTCAAATTCAAGGTATGTAAATACAGGTGTCCTTGGTCCGCTTTTATTCAGTCTCTTTGTCAATGATGTTTTTTCTAAGTGTCAGTATGTGAATGTGCATGCGTATGCTGACGACGTACAATTGTATTTGTCCAGTCGTATTGGTCTAGTTGAAGATTTATGTTTCAAAATAAACAGTGACTTGTCTGCAATATCTGTTTAGGCTAGTGATAACTCTTTGTGTTTAAATGTGTCAAAGTCATACGTCTTGCCTATATGTAACAAAGTAGTATATGTTGAAAATATTCCCAAATTGTGGATAGGTTCTAGTTCGCTAAGTTTTACGGAAAAGGTAAAAATTTAGGTTTCATTGTTAATACAAAACTTACGTGTACTGATCATGTAAATAAGATGGTAGGAAACGTGTATGCCATACTGCGCAAATAAATCCAGTAGAAACCAGGCGCAAATTAGTACTTCAACTGATTTTGCCACTAATCACGTACTCTAAGGTGGTGTACAGTAAATTAGATTCGATATCGTGCCATAAAGTCAATGTTGCCTTTAACAATGCTACACGTTATGTATATGGGATCAGCAGATACATACAGAAACATATTTATCCTCGGCAGACAAAGATATTAGGCTGCAGCCTTGAGAACTACCTGGCTGCTAGAAATTGTATATTTATGTACAAACTTATTGTGTGGAGGATGCCTAGCTATCTGTTTGAGAAGTTGATATCAGCCAAATCACGAAGACACCACATTCTTATCGTTTCAAAATTTAATTACTTAACATCCACCAGACTATTCTTCATTAACGCGGCTAGAGTTTGGAACTCGGTGCCGGAGTCCGTAAAGGATGGACTAGGCAGATTCAACTACAAGACACTAATTTATAACTATTTTAAAACAGTATGATCGCAGGGTATCAGGGCATTAAACTCTTAAAACTCTTAAACGTGTATATTTCTGCCTTTACAATTCAATCCTCAATTTCTATACTGTTTTTATTTATTTCCTCTTTCCTTACACTTCTAACTATTAAGGATAATTTGTAATTTAATTTAATTTAGGTTTAAGTAAACATTGTCATTGTCATTACTATTTTACTTTCCACGTACAGTATATAATGGATGAAGTACTATTAAAATACCTAAGTCTTACCCTGTACTACTAGAAAAATAAATAAATAAATAAATTATAGTTTGCAAGTTATGTCTTATCTTTTGTTTGAGAATATATTTCCTTCGAATACATTTTTTAACGATATTTACTTTTTATAACTTTTATCACAATTTAGCATCGTAATTTAATATTTTTCAACGGGTTTATTAAAAATGTTATTCAAATTTCTTTTTTCCACAAAATTTATAATTGAATATTTTTTGTTTGGGGAATTTGAAGATTTAATTTCGAATGTTGGTAGTTAGTTCTGTTAATCAGTACTTATCATACTAACGCCGTCAGAATACAACCAATGCTTGTAAAAGAACGAAGACCAGTTTCGATATTTACTGCAAGTTGTCAAGGAACACGAGCAAAATTTCCGAATTGTAATAAAAGTCAATTTTTATAACTTAAACTAAAAGAAAAAATATATTTTTGTATCAATACTGTATTAAATTATAAAATTTCATATGGCGGAATAGATTTTTTTTCTGTTGATATTTTTGATGATATTTCTTAAATAAAAACCTTATTTTTCTGAAATAGATCATAAATTATCTCACAATTCATAAATTAAATGGATAAATGGGAAATACCTTTTTTGTAGAGCGTTTAATTTCCTATAGAAATAATTGAAACTCAGTTGACAATAATTTTTTATTTTGTAACTTAATAATTTTTTAGTAAGTTACAAAATTCAAAACCACAAGTTATTTTCCTTAAAATACTTCAATTTTTGACCTTGAATATCTTTAAATAGTTAGATTAATGAAAAAAGTATTAGAGACCATTTTTGTAGAGCGTTCAATTTCCTATAAACATTGACGATGTAACTGGTTTAACAATCTATTGGTGAAAAGATATGACCGTTTTTATATGAGACTAAATTGAAAATTGAAAACTATGATGAGCATAATCTCCCCGTGAATATTAAGAGCTCAGATGTGGTAAGTACTTTCTAGAGATACCTAGGAACTAGTTTTCGTGTGTCGAATCCAAAAAAAATACTTGATTTTTTTTGACACACCCTAATGCATACATATATATATATATATATGGAAATAAGTTCATATAAATTAAAAGAAAAAACGCATTACGGACTTTATTTTCAACTACAGACAAAAAGAAAATTACTGCAATCCTCCAAAAAGCTAAATCTATCACATTCAATGTATTTTATCAACTCGCATCAAGGTCGGGTGCCAACATTATGGAGCCGTGATATGCTGTGTCTCACTAGCTGTTTAACCAATCCTTACCAAACTCGGTACGAGCCTTTCCCTTGGTTCGGAGAAGCACTTCGTGGAAAATTATTAAAATCGGACTAAAATTGCACCCGCTTCCCGTATAACGGTAAATTTCAGACATACGAATACTCCGATATTTCAGTAACTCAGGACGCTAATTTAATACAAATTAATAGTTACAACAATCTCTTAACAATAAATAAGACTGCTATAGACTTTTAGGAATAGGGCGTGGAACCGCCCACTTTATGACTATAAGGTGTATCTCGGCAACCACTTTATCGATTTCTACGAAACTTTTTTCAATTATGTCATTAGGTCCAACTCAGCAAAAACCCAACACGGACTTAAGTAAGGTTTTTTGTCAAAGAATTTGCAGAAAAATTCAAAAATGTGTTTAGCAGCTTCTAAGCTGCTTTTTTTATTATTTATATCGAAAAATCATTCAAGTAAAACATCTGAATAATTTGTGTTTATACTGAAATATTTTATAAAGCATTTATGTTTTAATTTTTATCCGTCATCATCAACAGTGGTGTTGGTACATTATACACATTGTGAAATATGCTTGCAATGTTTCCTGTAAACCTTTTTGTCACAATTAATACAACAAATTTTTGTTTTATTATTCCTGGTAGATATTCCTGGTTTCGATTGCTGTTGCGTAGCGCGTTCGCTTCTATATCAGTTTAAAAACATCATTCTCTAAAACCTAAGTAAATGAATATCATAATAGTTAAAGTAATGCTAACGCAAAGTTCAATTTTAAAATTACACATGACAAAATACTTACAAAATAACAATTTAGATTTAGACCCTTATCACAAACTAACTTTTCCAACTATTTGTAAGAAAAAAATTTGCGAATTACACTAAAATTTATATGAGACACCGACTTTCAAATACAAATATCAACTGAATGATATAACGCAGCAAGTAACGGTTAACTGTGAACCATGCTGCATCTCAAAACTTACAAAGTCACTAAGTGGCAGTGGCCGGCTACTACAATAAGTATTTGAAAACCACAAATTAAATTTTTTGCGGCTAATTTGCCGCGGCGCGCCCGCCGAAGGGTATTTAAAAATACTTGCGCCATAACTACGGTGACCATATTAACCAACGTAAAATAAAGGACATTTTTTCAAAATTATTTGGGAATACGTACATACAACTTGTATGATAAAAGTACCTTACCCATATCGTAATTTACATCAAATATTTACCAGTAGCTGCTGTAGTGAAAAATTAAGCCAAATCCTTTTCAAGGACTTCGCAGTCCTTTACTACCAAAATGCGTTTACCATACCATACAGCACGACGAAGCCAGCACACAGTGGTTCAAAATTGGAATTTAATGTTGATAATTTTCCGGAGCCTCCTTTTTTCAACTAATTTTTACTAATAACAAAAGAAAAATATTTATTTTGGTTAACATTTTTTCCGTTTTGGGAGAACCATACAATTGTTTTCAACTAGTTTTTGTTATGTAACATTGGTTAGCTGGAAACGGAGAATACATTTTCATCAAAAGTGCTACCTTTTCTGCATGTTTTACTAAAAAATTTAATATAATCAAATAAATATTCACAAATCGGGCACAACTAGCCCCTTGCAAATATTATAATCTTTCATTAAAAAATAAAAATTAATCAAATTAAATGCCAGTTTGTGCAGCAGGGTTTTATTGTTTTTTTTTTTAGTGGAATTGGAAACTTAGCGCGCAACACGATCCTGCTTTACAAATTGTACAAAATTTATCGATTAAATAGAAAGATAGATTAAGTGGCGGCGAAACAAACTGGCGGAGGTTTTCATTATGTTTTGTAAGGGAATTTTTAGTTTTCATATTCTGTGTTTAAAAATTTACCTATGAAAAATGCAGAGCTGATTTAAAGGACAATTTAAGAAATAAAGGACAAAAGGCGTCCTTTATTTTGAATAAAATTATAAAGGACATTGGGTTAAAATAAAGGACTGTCCTTTAAAATAAAGGACGGATGGTCACCGTAGCCATAACCAAATCTCATTCTACCTATTCGCATCGTTAATCGCTGTAATGGCAACACAAATGACAAATGGAATGCGGCAAGGGTAGGGCTGCCAGATTTGTGTGACGCAAAATCGGGGCAATTGTTTGCAAAATGCCCTAAACACCCCAACGTTCTACTTTTGCCTTTTTTTATTATGTATGTGGAATATAATTTGGCCGTACTCTTTAGCAATAGTAAAACACTGTAAATACTAGGGCTCTGACTTTTTTGGCCCCTTTTGTGATTTTCGATAATATTAGTGGTATTCACCAAACTGAGCAAGTGGCCTGGCACTCTGGTCTGACTGTCAGGCCATTTGCTCAATTTGGTGAATACCACTATTGTAAACACATAAAATAACTCACGCGGATATTCACGTTAGAAAAAAGAACGAAATTAAAAATTGTTCCCCAAAACATGGGAAGAGTCAATAACATACTCGTTTTGAATATCGAGGGCATAAATTCAATACCCTCTATCTGCAATTTTCACAAAAACTACTTTGCGATGTTAGAACCCATCTGGGACTTACCTGTTATCACTGATGTTTATTCTTACTTTGCTGTGTAATAATAAATTCGTCTATCAAGTGTTATACAAGTTGAGCATTAACATTACCGATGACAGTTAAGTCCTAAGTGGATTTTAGTATCAGAATCTCATTTTTGTAAAAAGTTCAGATATAGGGTATTGAATATAAGCCCTCGGTATGCTCTTAATTCTTTTCAATTTCCATTTATCACAGTAAGTTACAGTTTCATTAAGTTTTTTTCTATGTATGTATGTATTTATTTGTCAAATATGATTCGGTTGGAAGGCATACCAAATTAAAATTTATATTCAGATCTACCAATTTTAGCATATTTTAGAAAATGGGGTCAAAATCATGTGTTTTCCAATGAAATGATTTTGGAAATGTTTCGGAAAAATTTCTGTTTTTGATGAAAAAATATTTTTTGTTAAAATATGCGTTAAATTTTTGTACCAATATACTTTCTTGGCTATGTATCCTTATACAGCGTTTAATATCATTTGCATATACCTTTCATACTGTGACAAAAAATAGGGATTTCTAAATTATGCAACCTAAAACATTAAAACATGCCGATTTAGAAATATTTACCATGCTCCGACCATCGAATGCGTAACATTTAGCGCCACAAGAACAAACAAGGGCCAGTGTATTAAGTTAGTAAAAAAGTTAAATACAGCTTTGCCTCTTTGCGAGTTTTTTTCTATATACATTCATCCAAAAATTGCCAGCTTTTCCGATGTTTTGAAACAAGATACGAAATTCCACCACGGACTTAAAAATTTATGAAAAATCATAACACTAAAAAATACATAAGACCCTGTTAATTAGAGATCGGCACGATCATCAACTCAAACAAAAAACTCATATAATTCGACACCGGGACGAACAGTCTAAAACCGGGACATGTCTCGGAAAACCGGGACGTATAGCAGCCCTAGGCAAGGGGCAACGGGGCACGCACTTACTCAGTAATTTGCACACACACTTACCTTAATTGCTCCAATGGCATTGTGCTTCGTTGCAAACGTCACAAAGGCACAGCCTTTGCTCTGCCCATTCTGATCGCGAAGCACTGTACACTCCTCGATGGTGCCGTGGCCTGTGAACAACTGCCTGACATCTGCTTCATTGTATTTTTTGTTCAACATGCCAACGAAAAGTTTGCGCTCTGAAAAAAGCAAATTTGTAGAAATATTAAAAACCTTATAAAAACTGCTAAAACTATTTCTATGCCGGAGGCTGTTACCCTTAATTAAATGTGTATGTAAGTATGTACTAAG
>NW_016157275.1:97371-118682 GCF_001687245.7 Rhagoletis zephyria | reverse complement strand
ATCTAAAGTTATTTTATTTTATTCATTTTAGTGCAGTTTTGACAAAATTGTCTTGCTAAAAAATCTTTTGTTACACTACTTCATTTTATTCCTTTCATTGTACAGGTTAAATAAAAGCTTGTTTTTAAAAAATATTTTTTTTTACATTATTTTATTTTATAATTTTTAGTCCATTTATAAAAGCGTTGTATATTAAAAAGTGTTATTTTATTTTATGTAAAAAATTTTGCAATAGATTTTAAAATAATTCAACTTGCAATGAAAGAGAACAGAAGACTTGGCAAGCAAAATGTTGTTTGCTTACGTTTTGTATAAACATACATATGTACATATAGCAGCAGTTAATTTTATTTAAAGAAATGGCGTGTCGTCCATTTCCGCTGTAGAATGGCATACATTTAGGTGCAATATTTAACTTCTTCTGGCGGGGCGACATCTGGAGTCTTTTAATTGTATCTCCTTGATATGATGCCTACAACGAGGTTCATATCTAGACTAGGAATAGCTTTGCTACACTACCGCCGCGGCGCGCCGGCAGCTTTAACAATTTTATAGTGGTTTTACGTTCTTTGGCAAATTACGTTCTGTTAGCCATAAATCTTACTATTTTTTGACCGCCTTTGAATCAAGGCCCCTGGACCATATGGAGAATTCATTTACATTTTAAATTGCAGTGTCATCGTGATTGGAACTATGCTGAAAATTTCAAGTCTCTAAATTGTCGGGAAGTCAGTTTAAAATCGATTAGAAATTTGCGCGATTTGCGCGGGATGACCATGTTAAATAAAAGCTTATAAAAAATAAAGCGAGAAAGCTGTTCTAAGCTGACGCCAGATAAAACTTTGTAGCTTTGCGTGACATTTATAACTTTTCCAGCAAAGCGCGAGACGCAAAAGGTATGCCACAATGAACGCCAAGAAAAAAATTTTGTACCGCTTTTTTACTCGTCAAAGTGGCTGTGTATTTTATATATTTTCCTTTAAAATTATCAGCAATGTAATTAAGTTTTATGTTTCTGCATGAGAACTAGGAATTACGAAACAAAATAAATATTAAAGCGGCTGATTGTCAAAGCGCGCAAAAAGATGGGATTTATGGGGCATGCTTTGTTCATTTTCATACAATTCGTCTTATCTGTCAAAGCGAATCTGTCACGTAAAGCGAAGCAAAAGTTTTATGTGGCATCAGCTTTATCTTCACCTATTTATTGCGCCATGGTTCCGTGCAAACATTTTAAGGTTTTCCAGCAATATTTCCAACATATGAATGGCTGCCGCGAATAACGTTGTAAGCGACAATTTTCTTAACACTAGTTTCTTTAACTTTAAAGATATAAATGTAAAACGTACGTTGTACATATCGAGGGCTTATATTCAATACTCTCTATCTGCAAAAATTCAATTTTTCAAGAGAGCAAAAAAAATGTTTAACAGCTATTTTTAAAAGTGTTAATAATTTTAAGTACCCACGCATGTCTTAAAAATTCACGCTATATATTAAAACTAGGATTTTACCTTTAATTCATTTTATTCTAGTGTAAAGATCAGATAGAGGTTATTGTAATTCGAATTGTAATTATTTATATTAAAAAATGTGCTGATAGGGGATTTTGCAGAATAATGAAAATATCAGTTCTTTAGATGTAAATGTTATGTTAAACTAAGTTTTTAACACATTAATCATTGGTCTGCAAACTTGTTCCCTTCTATTCCGACGTGCTCAGGTAGCCACATAATTTTAATGGTGTTTTTGCGTTGAAATAGTATTTCATGTGGTTTCGAAATTATACGAGGATCATTAGCACTGTTAGAGATGGTTTAGATGGCTGATTTACTGTCCGTGCATGTGAGGAAATTTCCTTGGTTTGTAGAGGCGAAACGTATAGCTTCTAGCAATTGTAAATGCCGAGCAGTACGCGGAAAAGCACCGACGACCAAGCCCTTTTGTTACCGCAAAAGAACAGCCGCTATCATATCTGGAACCGTCTGTAAAAATAAGCTCCCAGTTTATTTATGAGTATAGAACTGGGCAAATGCCCTTACGGTAGAGTTTTTACTTTAGTAGGCATCGGAGTAGATATGAAGTCCAAATCTTTGATGTAGCTTAATACACGAAATAAAGCTGATTGCTTGCTTCATCGTTTTTTTTTTTTTTTGAAATCAGGATTCGACGTTGCAGTCTCATTTTTGCAGTGACCAATCTTTGGGATGAACATCTTTGTGATGTACTTTACCTCATGGCTAACCATAGCCGAACGATACTATCGATATTGAGTAAGTATCGATACTGAGGGTATAAAAATGTGTACTTTAATACTCGATACCTTATTTGGTGATTTTACTCGATACTTTCCAAAGTACTCGTAGTATCGAATACTTTTTAAAAAACACACTTTTTAAATTTTGTCTTCCATTAGCAACCCAATTTTCTTTGCTTATATGGATTACTATCATTCAATTTTGTCCATCACTTAAAATAAACTGAAATTTCGTGTGGTCTGTTACATAACGTAAACCAAATAAGTTAAAGTTTAATGGCCTTATTGATAAAAAATAAAGTAGGCTTAAAGAGCTTAAATAAAATGACACTTTCATACATTTTTCAGCTTATAGTTTATAAACCTTTTTTATTTTTAATGAATAAGGCCATACAACTTTACTTTTAACTTTACTTTAAAGTTCACGAAAATACAGAATTTTTAGAAACTTTTAGGGTATGCAGTTTTGTAACCTATTCAACTTTCCGTGTAGGCTACTACCGTTGACTTTTAATTAAAACTTGCACAATATTATACAAAATGCATACCCACAAAGTTTCCAAAAATTCTTAATGAAATTTAAAATTCGTGAAAGTAAATATGTGTGTACATTTAACGTTTAAATTACTTCTAACGTGGAAGTAAGTTCTGCAATGAAATAAAAATCAAATATTTTAAATGTCTATTGTTTTAATTTTAGGAAATAACTAGATATACGATTGAAGAACAAAATAATTTTAGTATCCCAAAAACGTATTTTAATGAGTCTGATACTGAGTAGTATCGATACTTTTTCCCTGATAATTTTAGAGTATCGATACCATGAGCTCGATGCCAGAATGAGTACTCAGTATCGATACCAAAGTCTGAAATTTCGAACCCTAGCTATGGTTCTTCTGACTGCTGCAGGGTAAGGTGTTTCTAGCAATTTAAGAAGCTTTTTGCGCAGTGTCCGTAAATTACGACTCCAAAGTCAATTTTTCCCAATATAAAAGCCCTAATTACATTTACCAGTGTAGTTATATGAACTAAAGAATACTTAAATTATAAAAACTTTATAATATTTAGTCTAGCAAGTAAGCTTAATCTTACATTATGGCAGTGCTGCTTAAAAGTAAGTTTATTGTCAAAAATTGTTCCCAATATTTTCAATGTCTCAGTATACTGGATAGGGGTGTCATACACGGAGAGGGTTGGATGTATACATTTGTGTTTTCTGCATATGTGAAAAACCGAAATCTTAGCTCCTGAAGATACGGACCAATTGCGGCAAGTCCTTAGTCTTAGAAAAAATATAATGGAGCTAACTTTCCCAAAGGCTATATTGAATAAAATAACCGAAAGTGGTGATCCTTGTGGGACACCATTAAAAAGAGTTACTGACCCGAACAGCGAACTTCCGGTTGTAAAGGAAAGACTTAACAACATTGTACATCCTCTCACCATTTTTCCAGCGTAATACTTTAGATATGCAGGGGAGGAGGGAAATGGGTATGTAGTTAGAAACTAATGAATTGTTTCTATTTAGTTTGGCAATAGGAATAATAATAGCAGTTTTCCAGGGTCACCAACTTGAGAAAGAATGGAATAATGGAGTTTGATGACGCTATGTTTTACGGAGTATGGAAGATTTTTTGTTTTATCATATTTGGTTTCGGTTGGACAGATATATCGCATTAGGTAGAACTAGCTTAGCCTGGGCAAAACTAGTTTGACCTAAGATCGGATTTTACCGGTAACATATACATACATACATACATAGGCACATGTAACTTACCTGCCACAAAAAAATGTTAATAAAAATAATTTTCCAGCAAAATTATGTAGATAGAGGATTTTGTTCTTATAACAAAATGTTATTGCAGATAGTGGAATTTTCAAAACGAGAATATATAAATCCACTAAAACTATATTTTAAGGTTGACATAATTGTCATGGCTAAAAAATTAATCGGAGCTCACGTTACCATCAAAAACTCATTTTCATCAAAATTGCAGATGAAGGGTATTGAATATAAGCCCTCGATATTCAAAACTAGCCGAAACTAACAGCTCTCTCTCGTTCTTACGCTCCACAGTGGTCGGAGAAGTTATGTTTTACGCGAAAAATTAGAAGGGCTGTTACGATTACAATAAAAATGCATCATCGTAGTATTTTTGCTATGCTAAATCTGGATATGCCATAAAATGTTCAGTTTGATAGTTGAAAGCTGTCAAATCAACAGCTAATTTCTCTAAAAATAAGAAAATCTTTATGAGAATACCACTTGTTAGGTTTTTAGGCGCACTAGTACGAATTTTATGTCAAATTAAAAATTTGACAGTCGACAGCTATCAAACGGACTGCCAATTTTTATAAAAATCAGAGAATCTTTTTAAAAGCGTTACTGATAAAGTTTTTAAACATGCTGATCACAAATAATAGAAGAGCATCTGACGTGAGCAGACGTGTTTTACTTTCGCTCTGTAAAGTTATTAAATTTAATCGGTAATTTTGTTACATACAATTTTAAACAGAGTGCTAAAAGGTTCGTCTACACGCCAATTGCGTGCGCAATTTCAGTGTTGTTGGTTGTCTAAATTTATATAAACTGTGCACAATCATTGCCGCCTTCAAGGTTACTGCATCTTTTCCCACTCATTTGCCGCTGACTTATTAACCGCCGACGCTGCCGCTGTCACCGCTAGGGACACGATATCGAACAGAAAGTATCGATATGGCACTCATTTAAAGTATCGCTTTAAAAATATCGGGTACCCATTAATATCGGAATAAAAAGACTCGATAATCCAAATATCGATACCAAAATCCAAAAAAATTTTATGAATATAGGTCTCGTATATAGGCCGCTGTGGTGTAATGATTAGAAGTGCTCAAAACTTGAAAATGAAAAACAGCTTCCCATAAAAACAAAATCGCCGTTCAAAGTCGACATAAAGCTGTAGGGACCCCATTTGTGCCATAACATTAATAGCCCGAACATAACGAAAACGACGAGCTATGGACCATAGCTGTCAAATTATTTTAATATGTACTCTTATGTAGATAATTATTTTGGCGCCGACCGGGCGTCGCGTACGACTGTGGTTGTGGCCAGATTAGATCCGTTTCTTCCTCTTCTTTTATGTCAAACTCGTACAAATTCATGATGTCGCCGACGCATTCAAAAAATCATGTCGCCATCGAAAAGCGTTTAGACAATGAAGATAACAAAATGAAAGTTGTGGCCCGTAGCTCGTCGTTTTTAATGTGTTCAGAACTTAAGGCGCACTTGACAAATCGGAGGAGAATCTCGGTCAAACACTAACATATTGTGTAACAACACGTAGAGATTGAGGTGTTGTCTTAAAACACCGAGGTCGCGGGTTCAAATTCCACCACATGCAATCCTAACAATATTACACATTTCTGCTCTTAAAAGCCCAATTTATATCGGGAAGAATTGTTAATAACATTATCCTTGTAATGTGAGTTTATGACGATACTAGGGTTCTGGTACTCGATTCCTAAAAATATAGTTTTAAAACCAACGAGTAGAATATATCGGTATCCAGTGCCAAAAGTATCGATATGGTATCGTATCGTATCGAAATTCGTGTCCCTAGTCACCGCTATCGTTTTTCTTTTCGCTGCATTAGCTGACTTTGTTCTTGCACTCAGGCTTTTATTGCTGTGACTCGAAGTGACGGTGAATTTTTGCATTTTTGTTATTTTTTACTGCATCTGTACAAGCATGGGAACTCGCACTAAATCTGCGCACCTGGTCGGCATTTCGCCACCAAAACCACCCACGCCCCAACTTAAAGCGGGTAACGACGAGAATTGCCCTCCACCTTCATGGATTACACTGCTTGAAGCAAAAATAGAGAATGCAATGGAGCAGATAACTGAGCGACTAAAGGTGTCAGAAGAGCAAATACTGAGCAGAATAAGCGAGATCACAGCTGACCTGTCTAATATAAAGCGGAGTATGAGAGACTTTGTGGTGAGGCTTGTGAAAGTTGAGAATGAATGTGCGCAGCTTGAGCAGCTAAGTAAGGAGATGTGNAAAGCGTTTAGACAATGAAGATAACAAAATGAAAGTTGTGGCCCGTAGCTCGTCGTTTTTAATGTGTTCAGAACTTAAGGCGCACTTGACAAATCGGAGGAGAATCTCGGTCAAACACTAACATATTGTGTAACAACACGTAGAGATTGAGGTGTTGTCTTAAAACACCGAGGTCGCGGGTTCAAATTCCACCACATGCAATCCTAACAATATTACACATTTCTGCTCTTAAAAGCCCAATTTATATCGGGAAGAATTGTTAATAACATTATCCTTGTAATGTGAGTTTATGACGATACTAGGGTTCTGGTACTCGATTCCTAAAAATATAGTTTTAAAACCAACGAGTAGAATATATCGGTATCCAGTGCCAAAAGTATCGATATGGTATCGTATCGTATCGAAATTCGTGTCCCTAGTCACCGCTATCGTTTTTCTTTTCGCTGCATTAGCTGACTTTGTTCTTGCACTCAGGCTTTTATTGCTGTGACTCGAAGTGACGGTGAATTTTTGCATTTTTGTTATTTTTTACTGCATCTGTACAAGCATGGGAACTCGCACTAAATCTGCGCACCTGGTCGGCATTTCGCCACCAAAACCACCCACGCCCCAACTTAAAGCGGGTAACGACGAGAATTGCCCTCCACCTTCATGGATTACACTGCTTGAAGCAAAAATAGAGAATGCAATGGAGCAGATAACTGAGCGACTAAAGGTGTCAGAAGAGCAAATACTGAGCAGAATAAGCGAGATCACAGCTGACCTGTCTAATATAAAGCGGAGTATGAGAGACTTTGTGGTGAGGCTTGTGAAAGTTGAGAATGAATGTGCGCAGCTTGAGCAGCTAAGTAAGGAGATGTGTAAAAAGAAATTGTATCCTCTTCTATTTCTTCCCGTCTTCCTCTCATGTTCTCTTTTTCCGCTACTTAAACTTTCTCTTAAATCTTGTTTTAACTGTAGTTTCTTTCACGTTTGGTAATATTCGCTTTTTACAGGGTTTTAAGCATAATGTTCTCTGCTTTACTTGTTTTGCCAATGATGGATAAAGATAAATACTTTTCCAAAGGCAGAGATACCACTTTTAATATGATTCGTAAAATCTGGATTGAAGATATGCCATCTTAATGATCAGAGTCTACCATCCAAAATTGACGAAGGTAGATATATATTTGAGTCTTCTGATATAGATATTGTGTGTGTATCTGAAACATGGTTCTCCACATGGCATAACAATGATTCGTTTTGTGTTAATGGTTATACAATTTGGTGGTGGTGGCGTTGCAGTGTTTGTCAAAAGTAGTCTGTCTTGTTCCCTTAAATGTAAGTCAGAAACTGGCAACTTAATAGAATATATTTTTATTGAAATAACATCCAAGTATGATAAAATCCTTATTGGTTGCGTATATAGACCCAACAGGCACATTGCCTATGCACCATTTGTTGACTTCATCGAAAACTTGTNACTCGAAGTGACGGTGAATTTTTGCATTTTTGTTATTTTTTACTGCATCTGTACAAGCATGGGAACTCGCACTAAATCTGCGCACCTGGTCGGCATTTCGCCACCAAAACCACCCACGCCCCAACTTAAAGCGGGTAACGACGAGAATTGCCCTCCACCTTCATGGATTACACTGCTTGAAGCAAAAATAGAGAATGCAATGGAGCAGATAACTGAGCGACTAAAGGTGTCAGAAGAGCAAATACTGAGCAGAATAAGCGAGATCACAGCTGACCTGTCTAATATAAAGCGGAGTATGAGAGACTTTGTGGTGAGGCTTGTGAAAGTTGAGAATGAATGTGCGCAGCTTGAGCAGCTAAGTAAGGAGATGTGTAAAAAGAAATTGTATCCTCTTCTATTTCTTCCCGTCTTCCTCTCATGTTCTCTTTTTCCGCTACTTAAACTTTCTCTTAAATCTTGTTTTAACTGTAGTTTCTTTCACGTTTGGTAATATTCGCTTTTTACAGGGTTTTAAGCATAATGTTCTCTGCTTTACTTGTTTTGCCAATGATGGATAAAGATAAATACTTTTCCAAAGGCAGAGATACCACTTTTAATATGATTCGTAAAATCTGGATTGAAGATATGCCATCTTAATGATCAGAGTCTACCATCCAAAATTGACGAAGGTAGATATATATTTGAGTCTTCTGATATAGATATTGTGTGTGTATCTGAAACATGGTTCTCCACATGGCATAACAATGATTCGTTTTGTGTTAATGGTTATACAATTTGGTGGTGGTGGCGTTGCAGTGTTTGTCAAAAGTAGTCTGTCTTGTTCCCTTAAATGTAAGTCAGAAACTGGCAACTTAATAGAATATATTTTTATTGAAATAACATCCAAGTATGATAAAATCCTTATTGGTTGCGTATATAGACCCAACAGGCACATTGCCTATGCACCATTTGTTGACTTCATCGAAAACTTGTGTCTTAATTATAGTAACATTGTTATAGCAGGGGATTTTAACAGCGACCTGCTATGTGAAAGTAAGTTCGCGCTAGCCATGCAAAACTTGGGCTTATTCCCTGCTAACGGTTCAATGCCTACACACTTCACGCAAACTAGTAGCTCTTTGCTAGATATATTTTTTGTTAATGACACCACAAAGGTTCTGCTATTTGACCAGCTTTCTGTTGCAAGTTTTTCTAAACATGATTTAATTTTTATGACATATGACTTTCAACTGACCTACGACACTAAATCCTATTCATATCGTGACTTTCTACATATAGATTATAAGCATCTTGCAGAAGCTGTGGAGGAAATTGACTGGGGATGTATCCGCAACTTAATATCTAGTAATGAGCAAATTAACTTCATTGAAGAAAACTTTAGCTCGCTCTTTGATCGGTTTGTGCCCGTTGTATACAAATCAGTCAATGATAAAAAAAGGCCATGGTTCAACAACCATATTAAAAATTTGATATATAAACGCAACAAAGCGTATCGCAAATGGAAGAGTTTCAGAATTTCGGAGAACTATAACACCTTTAAGGCTTGCAGACGAGACGTCAACAAATCAATTAGATTAAGTAAACTAAAATATTATGAGCATCAGTTTAGCATTGCGGTTGGTTCGAGGCATACGTGGAAAAGAATTCGTGAGATCGGGGTTGGGAGCAAAAATCATTATATTCCCGAATCATGTAATGTTAATGTAAATGTGTTAAATGAGCAATTTGTGTGTTTGCCCGATTCTGCAAATAATATATGTTATGAGAGTTACAATTCTAATTTAAATGTCGTGATGTCCAGTTTTTGTTTTGAATGTGTCGACGACTGTGAAGTAGTTCAGTCCATACTTAGTGTCAAATCCAATGCGGCCGGTATGGATGGTACTCATCCAAAGTTCCTTAAATGTTTATTACCAAGGATCTTTCCTTAAAAAAAGAGCCAAGATTATACCTTTAAAAAAACCGAATGGTGACTACCGACCGATTGCAATATTGCCGTTTCTATCTAAAGTGCTTGAGCGTATCATGCATCGCCAGATAAACACTTTTCTGAATAACAACGCCTTGGTGAACCCATTGCAGTCGGGGTTTAGATCCAGTAGGAGCTGCACCACGGCACTCCTAAAAGTGTCGGATGACATAAGACTAAACATTGACGAAAAGCGTGTGACTTTTCTTACTTTACTTGACCATTCCAAAGCATTTGACTCTGTAGATCACGAACTTTTAATCTTGAAGCTCAAAAACTTATTTAATTTTTCAACGTCGGCTTCAACTCTTGTGGAAACATATCTCAGTGATCGACTACAAGCAGTATGTGTCGGTAACACTATATCCAACTTCCTACCTATAACCAGAGGTGTACCTCAAGGTTCTATACTTGGCCCGCTTTTGTTTGTATTGTATATTAACGATTTGTTTAGTGTGATTAAATATAGTGATGTCNCCACGGCACTCCTAAAAGTGTCGGATGACATAAGACTAAACATTGACGAAAAGCGTGTGACTTTTCTTACTTTACTTGACCATTCCAAAGCATTTGACTCTGTAGATCACGAACTTTTAATCTTGAAGCTCAAAAACTTATTTAATTTTTCAACGTCGGCTTCAACTCTTGTGGAAACATATCTCAGTGATCGACTACAAGCAGTATGTGCCGGTAACACTATATCCAACTTCTTACCTATAACCAGAGGTGTACCTCAAGGTTCTATACTTGGCCCGCTTTTGTTTGTATTGTATATTAACGGTTTGTTTAGTGTAATTAAATAAAGTGATGCCCATGTATATGCCGATGATGTTCAATTACATGTTAGCTGTCCTCTTAACTGTATTAATGTTTGCATCAGCAATTTGAATTTGGACTTGAGATTTATAAGCAGGTGGGCTTCTGACAACGGATTAATCCTTAATCCTGATAAATCTCAATGCATCGCCATATACAGGAAATATGTCAAGCTTGACGACTATACAGAAGTCAGACTAAACAATACTGTGATTAAATACGTGGATACTGTTAAAAATTTAGGCGTTACATTTAATAGAACTGACGTGGAGTAACCATATTTTTAGTGCCATAGGCAAAGTATATGGTATGCTCCGAAATTTATGGACTACTCAACACTTTACACCAGTGAAAATTCGACTGCTTCTAGCTAAAACGTATTTGTTACCAACGTTACTGTATGGTTGTGAGTTATATTCTCATTGTGATAGTGTGTGCCGTAGTAAACTCAATGTTTTGTATAATAATATCGCGAGATACGTTTACTGTAAAAAACGTTATGACCATATTTCTGTTTTTGCGAAACAAATTGCATCGATATCTTTTGACGATTTGCTTAAATTTAAATGTTTAGTGTTACTTCAGAAGATCATTACTACCCAGGAACCCAGATATCTCAAAGATCGACTTCTGTTTTCCAAATCTTACCGTTCGCTGAACTTAGTCCCAATGAATAAATTGATGATTGGTGACTGAACGTCAATACTTTGTGTTCTCTGTCCGTCTTTGGAATAATTTACCCCCAAAAATGAAGTGTATAAAAGAGAACTTGCGCTTACTTAAATAATTTCTCATTAATTCAATTAATTTCCAATTTAATCCCTACTATTTTTCTTTCTCTAATACCTTCTACAGCCCCAGTCTTATTACTTTTATTTTAGTCTTTTTTTTATTTTTTTTAATCTTTTTAAATTTTATTGTTAAATTTTTAGTTTAAGGTCAATCATTGTAAAAATAACCTATGGTTGTATGTTTGACTTATATAAATAAATAAATAAAATAAATAAATAAATTCAAATTAAAGCTTTCAGAGTTGACTTGACTGTTAATTTTTCTGATAATAAGGAAATGGTTTTTAAATGCTATTGGTGGGTTTTAGACACGCTAGCCACGAATTTTACGTGAAATTAAAACCTTGAGATTTGACAGCTGTCGAATGGGCTGTCAATTTCTCCAAAAGAAAGGAAAATTTACCAAGAAGTAAAAGACCTACGTTTTAAGGCTCACTGATCTCGAGTTCTATATTACATTCAAACTTTTTCAGTTGAAATCTGTCAAATTAACTGTCATTTTTAGTTGAGTAACACAATATATTTGTTAACCAAAATTACTGAGTTATTGTATTTGATCGAACATATTTAAAATGAATTTATGATCAAATTATGAATTAATAACAATAATTACATCTATAAATGGAGGATAGTTGGGGCCGCCTTGCTACATGTTCAGCCCAAGCAATTTTTTCAGATTTTTTGTTATTTCATACCAAATTGGTGATTTCCAAAACTAAACTTTTCTCAATTTTAAATAACGTTGTTCAGGTTTAAATTTTTGTAAATGAGAAATTAAAAAAAAATATATAAAACTTTGGGGGCCTAGTCGAAATTTCTGGCGGAACACATAGCAGATGGCCCCAACTATCACCAGTTTACGTATTTTCAAACGTCTACCAAACACTCTGTATTAACTAATATTACAGACAACAATTTAAAAAAGAAATGACGAAATATGTTTTCACTCATCTCTGTCACTTTCAACAAAAACGAATGCGTTTTGAGTTGGTTCACGCAAAAGACTGACAACTTCTGAAATGGCATCTGCTTTTCGAAGAGGGGGTCGTCTCATACTGGATATAACAGGATCAGATGTTATAATTAACATGTGAAATAAATCTTCGTTAGATTCCTTCCTGGTAATTTTTCGATTGTTATGCTCGCGGTACCATCTGAAGTCTTTGTTGCGAGCCTCCTGGGCTTCCTCAGAAAAATGCCCTACTGGCAAAGGCATACCAAAGGCAATACCAAATGTCATGAAAATTTAGTAAATTTTTAAATTCTTGGGCGCCATATTGGATATAGAAGAATAACAGATGTGTCCAGTAAGGAAGTGCGTAATATTCGGTAACGATAACTTCCGATAACAGCCTTCGGAGTTGCCATGAATGCGAACCTCTAAATAGCGAATAAAAATTCAATAATTTATTTAACTGTCGGACGCCATATTGGATTTTGAATTCTCAATTTTCTAAAACTAGTTTGAGATTTGTAATAAGCGAACTTAATAACCTCAAAATACCAAATTTCATGTAAATTCAGTAATTTTTTAAATTCTTGGACACCATATTGGATTCGTTATTTTCGGTTTTTGAAAATGACTTCATATTGTCAAGACACATCTTATAAATAACATAATGCTAAATATAGAAAATTACATTAATTCGTAGTGTTTTATATACTTTATGTTATTTGCAACGACTGCTAAAGTTGGTTTAGTGTAATAAAAGTGGCCGCCACTCTTTTTGGCGCGAGTAAATATGCGCGGCTTTTCTTTTCGTAGATCCTTAACGGACCCTTTGCATTACTTTCTGGTAAAGGAATGAAGATCCTACTCTGCTCTACTCTTTAGTTATACCGTTTTGAAGAAAATATTTCTTGAAAAATAAGCCCCGTTTTTAATAAAAATGGCCGCCACTCTTTTTGGCGCGAGTAAATATGCGCGGCTTTTCTTTTCGTAGATCCTTAACGGACCCTTTGCATTACTTTCTGGTAAAGGAATGAAGATCCTCCTCGGCCCTACAAATTAGTTACACCTTTTTGAAAAAATATTTCTTGAACAATAATCCGTGTTATTAAGATATTCATAATTTGGCAACAAAATTTTATTATGTAATATTTCTTATGAAATCATCATTTTCCATTTATTGCATTTAATTTATCACAGTTTAAAAATAGGACTTTTTCGCGTAAAACATGCCTTATCCGACCACTGTGCGCCTTTCTTTTTTACACCCGAGCGCACTTGTGCACAAGGGTATATTAATTTTGTTCATATAACGGTTGTTTGTAACAGCCAAAACGAATCGAGATAGATATGGACAAATGTGTACATAAATGCTCAGAGTGAATAGAGAAATCGATTAAGCCATGTCTGTCTGTCCGTCCGTCTGTCCGTCCGTCCGTGTACACGATACTCGAGCAAAAATTGAGATATCTCAACGAAATTTGGTATGTAGGTTTCCGTTAATCCAAGATAGGTTGGTATTGAAAATGGGCGAAATCGGACTGTAACCACGCCCACTTCCCATATAACGGTAATTTTCAGAAATACGAAAACTGCGATATTTTAGTAACTACTGAAGATAATTCACTCAAAATTGATATTTACAATAATTTTTAGACGAAAAATAAGAATATTATAAATTTTTGGAAAATGGGCGTAGCCACGCCCACTTATGGTTACATGTGTATATCTTGGTAACCGCTACACCAATTTCTTCCAAACTTGGCACAGTTGTTGGCCTTGGTACAGCATACTAAATGGCCGAAAAATTAAAAAATCTGACAATAACCACGCCCACATCCCATATAACGGTAATTTAGAGAAATACAAAATCTTCGATAAATCAGGAAATTATAAAGCTAATTTATTCAAAATTGATGCTTGCAACAATTCTTTACCAAAAAATACGTTTATGGTAAAATTTGGGAAAATGGGCGTGACACCGCCCACCTATGATCACATATATGTATCTCGGTAACCGTTCTACCAATTTGTACCAAACTCGGTACAGTTATTGTGCTTGCCACATAAAAGCAAAACGTTGAAAATTATTGAAATCGGACTAAAATTACGGCCGCGGTAAATTTCAGAAATGCTTAATGTTCGGCTCCACCCGAACTTAGACTTTCTTGTGTTTGTATACGTTACTGCTCAGAATGAAAAAATAAATCGATTAAGCGATCCGTCTGTCCGTCCGTCCATCTGTGCACATGATAGCTCAAGTAAAAATTAAGATATTTTGACGAAATTTAGTATGTGTACTTCTTTTGAGCGTAGGACGGATGGTATTGAAAATGGGCAAAATCCGCCAATAACCACGCCTACCTCCCTTATAACGGTAGTTTTCAGAAATGAGAAAACTGCGATATTTTAATAACTATAGAAGCTTATGCACTCAAAATTGATATTTACAATGATCTTTGGGCAGAAAATAAGATTACACATTTTTGGAAAATAGGCGTAGCCACGCCCACGTATGATTACATATGTATATCTTGGTAACCGATCCACCAATTTCTCCCAAACTTGAACAGTTGTTGGTCTTGGTAAAACATTCCAAATGGCTGAAAATTAAAAAAATCGGACAATAGCCACGCCCACCTCCCCTCGGCTTTGACCGAACTTAAATTTTTTTACTTGTTGTACAATACATTTGGTTGCAGTGTTTTCCCAAATGTTGACTGCGAGTAGATTCCTTGTTAGAGTTGATTGTAGATTTCCAAATAAAAGTCGCGGTTTACTAGTTTAAAATTTGATTCAATTTACCTTAATTATTCAAAAGAAACTTTAAAATTTGTATGTGAATATTTAAAGCGGGCGAACGAAATATGCAGGCGGTAGAAAAACTAACGAAGGAAAACAATTAGCCAAAAACAATAATAAACGAAGAAAGAGAATAAGAAATGTCAAATGACGTTTGCTATTAACTCCTTCGTGAACATTAACTCTTATGTTATACATACGACCATTAAATCTTTAAAGTTATATATTCGAACCCAACACATATGTTTATTTGTATATGCATATAAAGTACATTTAACTGATGAAAACCTAAATTTCTTTTAACCCATTTGCGCTCTCTGTATATAAACGACACAAATTCAACTCACGTCTAAAATATTACTATTATTATTAAAACGAAATTGCTTTAACTAGTTTGCACCTACTGGTATTAATTTCACTGCAGATAGAATACAAGATAAATACGTATATTTGGGGATACCGGATTTGGACACTTACAAATCGACTTTTCACATTAGAAGTGGTCCACATGAAAAGCTGCCATTTTTTAATTAATTATTTTACTTTGCTTTAAAATATCCGTCATTATAAAGTGGAAAAAGAGTAAATTAATCAAACTATTAACAGTGAGTACAAGTATAATTTGCAAGCATGGTTATAGACTAAAAATAATTTGGATATGTCATGGGGGCTTGGCACCTCCCATACAAACTGAATTTCTCATACCGCATATGAAGAGGAATTTGCAGTAGAATACTAGAACTTGGTATAGAGATAGTATATGAAATCAATCCTATACTCAGTAGAAAAGTGGCGGTTATTGGAAACGGGGTCGTGGTCCTCCTTTACATACTGAAACTTATATAATGCACATTTCTGCAGGGATATATAGATCATACAAGTGGAACTATCGTACAGAATATCTCTAGAGGTATTTGAGGAAGGATACGGAATGATTTGTGGAGATTTATGCTAGTAATACTTTATTGTAAGAGAAAAACGTGAGTTAGTGGGAAAGAGAACCTTTCTCGTATTGAAAATGGGCTTGCAATTACTGGCCTCTGTGTGACATGATGATTCAGAGTTTTTATCAAAAGCGTCAGGTAGTTTCTGAAGTAATTTTCTAGAACTGTATATATATGTACTGGTGCGGTCGCTGCACAGTGGTCAATAAATAGGATTTAATGTTCATAATTCACTAGAGCCTTCATTTCTCAACCAATTTGATATATTTTTTTTTGAATGAAAGCTAATAAAATTTGCAAGAGACTAGTTGAGCTCAATTTTCGAATTTTTATTTGTTTGTACTAAATCTTTTAGTGCAAAATGCAGAAAATGCGCCACTTTTGAAGAAGACCGATTCTCCTGTTCCAGCTAATAAAAGTTTCATAATAAAAACTAGTTAAAAACAATTGTAGGGTTCTCCCAAAACAAAAAAAAAAATTAAAAAGGAATAATTTGAAATGTTATAAAAAAATTTTTACCAAAAGTATTTCTTTTGTTTTTAGTTTTTATAAAAATTTTGGGTATTGCAGTTTTATAGATTACTAAATTTTAGTATAAAATAGTGCAAGTTGTAAGTCGCTAAGAGTTCGCGTTGATTTTTAACAACATAACAAAAGCTTTTATTTCCCATTTAGCATGCAGATGTGCTCGAAATGTTAGCGAAAAAATTATTAAAAATCAACGCGAACTCTTAGCGACTTGCGACTTGCATTTTATTATACTAAAATTTAGTAATCTATTAAACTGCATACCCAAAATTTTTATAAAAACTAAAAACAAAAAAAAAATACTTTTGGTAAAAATTTTTTTATAACATTTCACATTATTACTTTTTATTTTTTTTTGTTTCGGGAGAACCCTACAATTGTTTTTAACTAGTTTTTATTATGAAACTTTTATTGGCTGGAACAGGAGAATCGGTATTCTTTAAAATTGGCGCATTTTCTTCACTTTGCACTAAAAAATTTAGTACAAACAAATAAAAATTCCAAAATTGGGCTCAACTAGTCTCTTGAAAATATCAGATTGGTTGAGAAATGAAGGCTCCAGTGAATTATGAACATTCAATCCCATTTATTAACCACTGTGCGCTGTGGTGTAGTGGTAAGCAGTGCACGCTTCCACTCCGCAGGGCCTGGGTTTAAGTTTTGATCAAAGCAACATTGCAAAAAATTTAGAAGAAGGGGTTTCCTTTATAGCGGTCGCCCCTCGGCAGGTAATGGCAAACTTCCGAGTGTATTTATGCCATGAAAACCAGCTTCTCATAAAAATACAATCGCTCATAAAAATCAAGGCGCACGCCACAAATCGGAGGAGAAGCTCGGCCAAACACTAACACGTGTGCAAGCGCGCGTAATCTATTATTATTATTATTGCATATATATTTATTTCTTAACAAGATTTCGATTACATTTTGCTACTAAAACTGGGTGATAGCAAGTTCTGAAGGTTATTACTAAGTCTTTGACATATATTGTGGAAAAATCATTGGAAGCTCATAGGATCATCTTGGATAAAGAGTTGTCAAATCGCTCTTATCAAAAATGTGAGGTGTTTATATTCGTAGCAAGAAATGGTGGTGGGTTATGAATGATGCCTGATATGAGAATATCTAACCGGTGGAATTTCACTACTAATTGATTACTTTGTGTACTTTTCTACTACCATTTTCGCTCCAAGGGATTTCATTCTTTCCCGTTTCTCCGTCCTTCATAAACGCAAGGGAGTGTCAAACAGCGGTTGTCAATAATTATTAAACCATTTATTATTGAATCACGCTAGGGAAGTAAAGAAACAAAGCTATTATCAAGACTGATCTTACTTAACTGGGATCTTTTAAATTCAATGGCGTCCTCCGTTTTTCCAGATTGGCTCTAGTTTTCGAGATAACGGTGCTTAAAAATCTGCTTAAATTTTATGTTTTTTGTTAATAATTACTTCAGTTTTAAGGTTATTTTACTAAAATTTTGCACGTGACTGTATTTTGATATTACCTTAGCTATTTCTGATAATCATGGAAATCGGTTCACTATAACATATAGCTCTCATACAACTGATTGCTCAGATATGTGGTTTTGCGTTACAACTCATATTTTATTTCGTAATATTTTTTTATAATATTAGTTTATATACTATTCGGACCTAAATTTGGATTCTCTTCAATCCCGTTTTGGCATATTGTGCTAGTTTCTATTGCTCGAATGATTTTTTTAATATCCTTTGCCTCCTGCGATCGACCAGCAAAAGTCCGCCATAGGGGGGCCAGATGCGCTGATTTAATCAGTATATGTGCTGATTTTTTTCTATTGTACTGATTTTTAAGAGCCCGAAATCAGTACGCAAAATCTACTGATTTTTTGAGTTTGTACTGATTTTGTACTGATTTTTACATTTAATAAATACTTTTGTAAATTGGTGTAATTGATATTTACTTGAGGCTTACATGTTCAAAAGAATGGTTTTTGACAACTCATACATACGTGTGAGCAGGTTGAAAGCATTAATTAAACTTGAACCATTATTAAAAAGGTGTCAGCATGCAACTGTTTCGTTTCCTAGGATTTCGCAAAATAACAAACTGTTTGGATTTAATCCAACCCGATTTGCAATCTCGATTTGCAGGTTTTACAGGAAAAGCTGGTTTCGCCATTAATAAATCTTATGAAAGGTGGTGGTGAGTTAATCATATATTAAGTACACTGAGAAGATGACAATAAGAGATAATCTTTTGATTATAATTAAACATCCACTGAGAAATCGGCTGTCAGTATTTCAAACTTAAGACGACTACCGCTACGGTGCAATGTAAGTTATAAAAATTTGGAAATGGTGCAAACTACCGAAATTTCATTTCATAATTCGGTAATATATCTTTTAGTCAACATTTTAATGTGAATGTTGTATTTAATAAGCACACCAACTAAATATGTTTTAAATTTGTAGCTTAAAATATGCAAACAGATTCTGACTCGAGCTCGTCTTCTACTGAAACTGAATGGGCTACAAATTTTTTTTTAAATTTTCTCAATTTTTATAAATTTTCTAGAAAGTTTGAGACTTCAACTCACATGTCTTTTGTTATAGAATTAACTATATTTTTATAAAAAATTTAAACTAAGTAAGGAAAGAAAAAATGTTCAAAACCTGTCAATATATTTTTCTACTATTTTCCTGAGCACAGCTGTACATACATACGTAATACCTTTGATTTGTTTTAAAGTAATGAATTTTTATATTGATAATGTATTTAAAAGTCTATTAGTTATTTTTTGTTAAATTAATGCGCTGTTATTTGGTTGTTATATTGTTAATAATAAAAAATACGCTTAAAAATGAGCTGATTTTTATGGCTTTGTACTGATTTTTGATCCCAACTGTACTGATTATGTCACTATAATATCTGGCCACCCTAGTTCGCCAACATTGAATTCAATCGTTTTCCAGCGAATCGGTCCTCAGAACACATAATGGATTGGTGAAATCTCTCTCCTACCTCGTCGGTTTCTGTTGAAAGCTGTTGCTCGTAAAAGTCAAAGTGACTGTGTAGCATGTGGATTTTAAGCGACATATGCACATCAAAGGCGTCAAAAGATTCCTCAAGTTCGCAATAAAAATGGCATATTCTGGTGAACGAATTTTACACAGAACGTGTTTAATTAAAGCCCGAACTGCATCCCATGCAACGGCTGCTGTGCCATCAAGAATTTCCAAGAAGCCTTGATCCTTCATTAATCTTCTGATGTCCGGCCCATTAAGCACACCTGGAATAAAAATTGTAGGGTTCTTAAAGCAAGAGAGAGATATAATACATAATGGGCCACCCAAAATTGGACGGTCAAGATATTTTCGCACAAATCACTTTATTCGGTTTACAACCACTTGAGAGATTTCCACTCATATACAATCAAAAAACTACCTTCACAGATTTTTTCAACGGAAAGTTTTGGAAAGGCATTATTTTTCAAATATAGGAATGCAGTTTCGTTGACTCTAACCAACTGTTTGATGTAATTCTTAACAACACCAAGTTTGATATGTAAATCGGGAAGCATGATTTTATTGAGCGCTATCAAGGGCTCGTCAACTATATTGATTTGACCAATTGATTGTTCCTTTCATTTTGGCCAATCACATTTGGTATAGTGATTGCATTTGGCTCTACTATCCCAATGACAGAACAAACAACAGTATTTATTGTAGCCCGTTTGCATGCCTGATAGTAGTGAGAGAACTTTAAAATTACAGTTCACGCGCCACCTGTTCTCTTCGTACTTGATGCAATCTAAGATTAATCGCATTGTCTCGTATGATTCCTTTATTCCAACCGCATACAAGATGGGAACGGGTTTCTTGCTATTATCGCGATAGAGCAAGACTGCTTTCAAACTTCGCTTTGATGCGTCAACAAAGAGACGCCATTGTTCGGGTTTATAGTCAGTAATTCCCATTTCATTCATCAAACCTGTAACATCAATGCAATAAGCCTGAGTGCCATCTTCCGATAACTTGAAATATGGCATAAACAGATATTGTCTATGTTTGTAGGCCGTTACTTTTACTCCTGGTGCTAAAACATTCACGCTTTTCAGTTCTGATGCCAAAATCATTGCGTTGTTATGGGAGAGATTTAATTTACGCACCATGCTGTTTAGGTGTTCTTGGGATATGAAAGACGGTAAATTGTTTTCAATCGGAATGTAATCAGATCCATCATCAAGTGGTAATGGCGTTGCCATAGACTGTTTGCAATCATAGACAGTTTCGAGTTCGGATGGATGATTTGGAACTTGTAATGCATCACTATGTGCAACAGGTAAATGAGCGCTCGGTACACCTTTGTAGACGACAGAAGACCGATCTGTTGAATTAAATATTTATGAGTATATTTACGTACATATATATGCATTTATCGATGGCTGAGTGGAAGATCGACCTATCTCAGCTGCCGATTTAAAAATGCCCTATTTCAATGTATTTTGAGATAGGGCGTTCTTCAACAAAATTCTGAGATAGGATGTTTTTCAATAAAATTCTGAAATAGTGCGCTCTTCAATCAAATTCTTAAGTAGGGCGTTGTTGAAAAGTTTTCTGAGATAGGGCGTTTTGGAACTGGCTGCCGAGATAGGTAGATCTTCCACTCAGCCATCGATANCTCTTCAATCAAATTCTTAAGTAGGGCGTTGTTGAAAAGTTTTCTGAGATAGGGCGTTTTGGAACTGGCTGCCGAGATAGG
>NW_016157275.1:30564-97271 GCF_001687245.7 Rhagoletis zephyria | reverse complement strand
AATGTAGTGCGTTCCTTGGGAAGAATTCCCATTAGCTGTGTTTGCACGCATCTTCTATAAATTGTGCAGACCTTGCAATTATGAATGGTGGACCGTATCATGTTTTTGACCCTAGGTATCCAATACTGTGTTCGAATCAGGCGCAACATGAGCTGATTCTCACCATGCAGTGAGACTTTGTGAACGAACTGAACTATCAGACGGGACAAGTGGCTGTTGTATGGCAGGATAACTGGGTGACGCTCGTTATAGGCGAGATCACGAGATGCTCCTAGGCGACCACCTGTCCTCATTATACCGTCCTTATCGATGAATGGGTTAAGGGTTAGTACTTCACTCTTTTGACCTATTGATGTTTCGGATTTTAGTGCTGAATATTCTTCCCAATAATGCTTCTTCTGGCAGATGATTATCAAGCGGTGAGTCGTTGCTTTAATTTCATCAGCTGAAATTGAACAAGATTTCGCCTGAAAAGAGGCTCTAGTTTTTGGGTGAGTTCTTTGAGAGAATCTCAGTACATAAGATAAAACTCTCAAAGCTCTCGAGAAATCAGAAAATCTTTCAATAATATCAAAGTCGATATCTGACCTTGTTGTTGCGTGTACCTGCACCCTTTTCTCTTCTATAACTGTATTATAGTCCTTTTCTTCAGTGGGCCATTTGGAGTGATCTTCTTGCAGCCAAGAAGGGCCCTCCCACCACAGGGAGTTGTTTACTAATTCTTGCGCCGGAAGTCCTCTACTGGCTAAGTCTGACGGATTTGATGTTGAATCTACATGACACCAATTTTCTTTTCCGACCTTTTCTATTATTTTTGTTACTCGATGGGCAACAAAGGTTGACCATGAGCACGGTGGTTTCCGTAGCCAAGCCAGGACAATGGTCGAATCCGTCCACATCTTAGTTGTACGGTTGGCTAAGTTAAGATTATTGGTCATCGACTCCAGTATTTCGGCTAGCAAGACCGCCCCACAAAGTTCTAATCGTGGTAAGGAAATCGTTTTAACTGGTGCCACTTTAGTTTTAGCTAGTAGTAGACTGATGGCGACCTTTTCGTCCATTTCGACGCGAAGATAAATGCAGGCCGCATATGCCTTTTCTGAGGCGTCGCAAAACCCGTGAACTTCGACTTTGGTTGTCGGTGAAAAGTGTACCCAACGGGGGATACGAATCTTTTCGATGTAACTGTAGCTTTCCTTAAAGTTTTTCCAGCGGTCCAACGTGGTTGACGATACAGTTTCATCCCACCCTGTTCCTTCTAACCAAATATTTTGCATTAAAATTTTCGCGGTAATTACAAATGGTGCAAGCCACCCTAGGGGATCAAATAATTTGGCAATGGCCGATAGAATTGCCCTTTTTGTATAGCTAGTCTGGTTTTCAATTGGTTTGGCTGTAAAGTAAAAATTATCGGAATGGGCGTTCCATCTGATTCCCAGAGCTTTGACTGTGCTGGTGTCTTCGAAGTCTAAGAAGTCTTCTTTAAGCAGATGGGATTTCGGTGTACCATGTAAAATTTCAGTGCAATTAGAAGTCCATTTCCTTAAAGGAAAACCAGCAGACTGCAGTACTCCTGTGATGTCGTCCTTCGCTTTGATGGCAGCTTCGATGGTGTGACCGCCAGCTAAAACATCGTCAACATACATATACTTTCTTAGGATGTCCGACGCAATAGGGTGCGAGTTTTGTACATCGTCAGCTAATTGGAGCAGGGTTCTAATCGCGAGGTAGGGTGCGCAGTTGACACCGAAAGTCACAGTTTTAAGCTCATAAAGCCTAATTGGTTCGGTTGGACTTGTTCGGAAAATTATTCGCTGATACTTGGTATCGTCAGGATTTAGTAATATTTGGCGATACATCTTTTCGATGTCGCTATTAAAAACATATCGAAAAAATCTCCACCGTAATATTAGAATTGTCAAGTCATTCTGGAGGACTGGTCCAGGATGGATCACATCATTAAGACTCACCCCATTAGCCGTAGGACATGACGCGTTGAAGACCACCCGTACTTTGGTGGTGGTGCTCTCTTCCTTTCGAACGGCATGATGTGGCAGGAAGTAATTTTCGCATTCATCACCCGGAATACGGTCAGAAATTAGCGTCATGTGTCCTAACGTTTCATACTCGGACAATACCCTACTGTATTCAGTTTGTAGGGGAGGGTCTTTTGATAGACGGATTTCATTACGAAAAAATTGTGAGCAAGCTATCTTGAGTGAAGGTCCTAAGCGTATACACCTTGGAAAATCCTGTTTGAATGGCAACGATACTGTATATTTGCCATCCTGGTTCCGTTTAGTTGTGCGTTTATAAAGGTCCTCGCAGTAAACTTCCTCTTTATTGTAGGTTTTGTGCTTTGAAAAGTCTTCTAACTCCCAAAACGAAGCTAGACGTTTGTCTAAGGTCACCTCGTTAAAAAACGATACACGTTTATTAGTGATTGAAATTGCTTCCGTCTGACCGGTTAGTATCCATCCGAATACTGTTTCCTGAGCAAGAAGAGTACCTAAAACGTTCTTCCTAATACCGCTCAACATTATTTGGGCATAAACGTCGCCACCTAGGACAAGATCAACTTGTTCATTAATGAAAAATCTCTTATCCGCTAAAATGAGGTCGGGAAATGCTTGTTTCGTCATAGCATCTATCTGACAGGTCGGTAGATTACCGGTCAGCTGTGGTAAAACCAACACTGTGGTATCTATATTAATTAAAGGGTCAATGGGTGATCGCAATTGAATTGCACACGCTTCTTTCACCTGCGCCGACACGGTATTATTGATGCCTGATACCTGGGCCTGCATCCTTTTGGACGGCAGGTTAATCCTACGCTTAAGCCTTTCGGTTATAAACGAACATTCCGAACCGGAATCTATTAATGCGCGTGCTGAAAAAGTAGTGTTATTAAAAAATATATTGACCCGCGCGGTCCCCAATAAGATCCCTTTATTTGTATTAGCGAAACAAGATTTAACATTGCTAACCGAATTTTTATTTGCTCTTGCAGAATCGAGCCTCAATTGGGCCTGTGCAGAAGTGGACGCAACATTATCCTTTGGATCCGATTGGTTCGTTTGAACAGTTGATTTCGGTGCGGCTGCCTCGATATGTAAGAGCGTGTTGTGTCTTTGGTGGCAAGTGCTGCAATTGTAAGAGCTAGTGCACCTCGACACAGTATGTCTTGAAGATAGGCAGTTAACGCAACTATTATTGTTCTTCACGAGTGTGATCCTGTCGGATGTTGAAAGCTTACGGAACTTCTGGCAGTCTTTTAATCTGTGCTCGTTAGATTGGCACAATTGGCATGTAACTTTGGATACACTTGCCTGGAAAGCTCCAAGTCTTTTTTGTGGGGCTTCAGTGGTATGTTTAGCATTCTGTGGTTTTGAAAATCTGGAATGAGTAGTGCCCTTTATACCTGACACGGTTTCTAGTGTCTGGAACCTATTTGAGAGAAACTTATCCATATCCTCCCACTTGGATATTTCCGTTTTGTTCTCTACTGTTTGTTCCCACAATGCTAAGGTACTTTCCGGTAGTTTGGTTGAGCAGATGTAAGTAATAATTGCATCCCAGTTTGATATATCAATTTGATGACTTTTTAGTGATGAGATGCAATTATTAATTTCTCTCTGCAATTTTTTAATCGAGCCGCCGCACTCACTATCAACCGTATTTAAATTAAAAAGAGTCTTTAATTGTGTATTGACGAGTATGCGTTTATTCTCGTACCTATCCGTTAAATGTTTCCAAGCTGTAGAAAATCCTTCATTGGTGAGTGGGCATTTTTTAACAATATCTTTCGCCTCTCCCTCTGTTTTTTGGATCAGGTGGCATAGTTTCTCGACAGGAGTGAGGCGCTTATTCAGGATGTAGATGGCCGTGAACATGTCTCGAAAAGTTGGCCAGGAAAGATAGTCGCCCTTGAATACATCTGTATCGCACGGGGGTAAGTGGATACTGTGTTCGCGGTCGGACTGATCTTCTACATCCTTTTCACTTTTAACTAATTTTGCGTGGAGATCTGCCATGTTCGACATGCAGCGCAAATAGACTGAGTACGAGCTCTTGTATTTTTTCTTCACTGAAGAAATATCTTTGGCTTCTGCCTTATCTGAAATTAAATATTCCTCATATGCTATTTTAACCTTTCGCCACATTGCTTTAAGTTCTTCTTGCTGGATCGCAAGAGTATATTTTGTATGCTCTGTCTGGGGCACGCTATTGTAATCTGATTCAAACTCAGTTACTGCGTCCGCCAACCGAATATATGTATCCATGTTTGTTTAATTTAATTAAAGAGAACCCAAGACGAAATGAACCCCTAACTATCTTTTCGAAAGTTCCAAGCAAAGCAAAAACCACCACAAGAATTTAAGTTCAATTGTTCAACTCCTTTATTTTTTTTGTTAAAAAGGATGTAAGTATATGCACATCAATTCCTATATTTACAGGTAATTAACTCGCCGCCCAACTTGCACCAATGTTCAATTTGAATATATGTATATGTGAACGTAATGTGTAACTCCGATGTGCAATGATATTTGAATGAGCGGCTGGTGATTTTGTGGAAGTAGTATATCAGCGTTAAAGTGACTATAATGTGCTTACCAAAAGTGATTGCAAAAGATGATAAATCAAAAGTGTTAAACCAAAGTGCAATTCCGAGTGAGGTTAGATCTCCTCCCGCGCTACGTGAAGTGTTGTTAGTGTAAGTGGTTGCAGAAATTAAACTTACGTGCCACCAGAAGGCTATGGAAATTGTGAAAGTGATCAAATGTGCGAATTAATTCAATCTGTGCTCTTTAAATATGGCACACGGACTAAGAAAATTTGACTAAAATGTGTGCCGTTGTCATTTACACTAACCAAAACTTTCGTGGGTTTTCTCAAAATGGCCGCAGCGCGCACTTGTGTTTGGGTTATATGCACTATATTCATGGACTGTTGAATCGCGATTCGGACTATAAATGCAACACTAGTGAACGTTGTTCCACAAAATCACTCGCAGCTATTATGTTCTTTACGAGAAATAATCTTAATTTTTTCGGAGCGATATTTTCACTAAATATATGTGTTTGTGCAATGAAAAATGTCAACCACGTACCTTGTTACCTCCTTGTATTTATGCGACCGGTTAATTGTATAAGGTGCGCTCTTGTGTAATGGATGATTGCGGCAAGTGTGCTTTTGTGCTCCGGCTATGGCCAAGTGCTTACATTGTGGGCAAGTGCGTCGGCTGTGTGGAAGTGCTCCGGTTGCGGACAAGTGCGTCGGTTGTGGGCAAGTGCTCCGGTTGCGGACAAGTGCGTCGGTTGTGGGCAAGTGTTCCGGTTGGACAGGTGCTTTCTAATTGATAGAGCTGTAGTGGACTGTATTCAAATAGTTTGTCTGATTATTTTGCTCCCGGCTCGAAGGACCATGTGCAACGTTGCAACGACTGCGTATTTGATAGCTCAATGGTTCGCAGTTTGTTGCACCGATGTCGTGTTAGAAATATGGTGAAAATAAATAAAGACGGGAATTAGTCTTCCGTATAAAATGTAATTCGTTTATTACAAAGTATGTATATATATATTTTGCTATGTATACACAAAAATTGGATTAGGAAATTAACTTTACCTCAATCGCTTATGACGTCGGGTGATGGCTGATAGTCGTCCTCTGTTGATCTCCAGAAAAGAAGTGACCGATCTCCTTTTTACGAAATTAAGTTCAACCTCCAAGCAGTAAAACTGTTTGGAGGGGTAACTTAACGAAAGTTAATATGGCGGGAAGTATTACTAACGGCCACATTATTAATACATGCAAATGCATCCTCGCATGTGTGTATAAATGATACTAACGGCCAACATTGTTGGTTATTAATACTGCAAATGTATACATGCATGTGCATAAATGAACATTAGGGTGGTACACCCATTGCGTTATTTTGAGTTTAGGGTGGAGGCCTAAACACAGGTTATCTTCATATTTTGGTACAATCAAAAGTTCTTATTTGCCGACGAGTTAAATACATAAAAATTTTTACTGATTTCCTTAGTACACTTTTATCCTTTTAGGTAAAAAATTTTTCTCACATTGAGTACAATTTAAAAATCTCATTTTGCATCCCAGCTTCAAACTTGAACTTTGTTATAATAAAATTGAATGGGCTTCAGAACTGCAACTCAAAATATTTTTAAGAAATCTAATTAAAAAGCTCGAAATTTTTACGAAAGTTAGTCGATTTTTTAATTACTACACAAAGGTTGAATGTTGATTCATATGGCGTTTGTTAAAGAAAACAATATTTTTATAAAAACTACTAAAATTAAATAACAAAAAAATTTAATTCTTAAAACTTGCCAATGTGTAACGCGCTTATAATTTATACAAGCTGTGTATAACCTTTCAACATTTTATTTATTATTTTGCTAGTTTTCTCGATTGTTCACACACCGAATTCATAGTGTAAGTTTCCACAATTCAACAAGAAATGTATGCTTTAATAAAACGGTAATTTTTTATAACTTATTAAATGGTTTTTATTTATGTTCGAATTTAATCGAAAGACCGATTAATCGGTTAATTTCCTACGATTAATTGCAACTAATAATCTAATGATTTCGATTAATCAATTAACCGATTAATCGATTATTCGATTTTTTCCATCACTGCACTTATTATTAACATGTAAATTATTGCGAAATATAGTTAAACACAACTTACACTCTTAATTGTGCCCGGGCGACTGATTAGGAATGCAGAAATAAAATTTAAAAAAGAACTTAAGCATAAGAAAATAGACAATTAAGAATAGCGTAATCGTAAACAAAAATTACACTGAACACTGAACTTTAGGCAAATGAACATAAGCATAAGAAGTAGACAATTTATCCATACCGTAATTATAAAAAAACATACAAACAACATTACAAGCAATATTGGACCGTAAGACGTAAATACTTAAGTACGTACACATAAATCACAGCCTTGTATTGTTCCTCGAAATACTGTTGGCAAAACGAAATGACTGTTGACTGTGGAAGGGGGGAGGGAACACCTACGTTGAGGATTGTTGTTGCGAATCAATAGGTTTGTTCCACACACTTTCCGGACTGCTTCGGTAATTAGAGTGTAAAAATAATTTACTCTCTCACAAGTGTCAAAAATTTGTCAACCCGTGCCAAAAGTGCCCAGAGCGTGAGGAACGCAAAAAAACACTTTTCGTGCTCGGAATCAACAAATCAGTTCTAAACAATGATTTTATGTATATTTATCTTAAATAGCTAAAAATATTAGCAAATACCTAAATTTCTGAACATTTAGTGTTGTTTTCCATTTTTGCATTTTACGAAATTTGCTATCGGCTGTAAACAAACAACAGCTGTTATTTCAAATTGACTTCTTGCACATTTGTGCCCGGAAAAAAGTCCGGGCTGATTCGGGCACGAAGAAGAAGACATTTACGATCCAAAAGTGGAAGGTATTCGCTCTATATTACCCATTTTTCTAGCGTGAGGTACGCTTTCTGGACTGTTTTGGGCACCCGCGGGCTCGTGTGGAACAAACCTAATATCTCGAATTTTTGACACAAAATTGTTGTTATTGTTGTTTTTAGATTTATCTGTTATGTAATATTCTTCAGTTCGACACAGTTCCTGGGAAAGTATTTTTTTGAACTTTAGGGATGCGCTTTATCGCCCTTTTATTTTTTATTTTTTCAAAATGGTATTTGCTCGCAGGCTGCGAATATTCACCTTTCGCACGTGGCGATGATATTTTGTGAGCTACTGTTTAATAAACCAATAATAATCACGATTATTTATCATATTCATGCTATGTAAACTTATCAGGATATTTGACTAAATAATTTCATACCACTGTTTGATTGTTTGTGCCTCCGGCAGGGTAGGAATATGATGAACTGTGGAACGATGTTTCGTGTTCCCTTTTTAAATTTAGGTTTTAGACAAACCAGTTTGGGCGTTGTGCCAGTGATGAAATTGATGGTACAATTGTACTTTTTTGGTACATTTTGAATCTCAAAAGTACATTGGCACTGCGCCAAATTCTGTCGAAATACCACTATGTGTACTTGAAAATTTGAATGTTTGTGATTTTTCCACATCATACAAAACGTAGTGTTTATTAAAAACGAAGGACTTGCTAAAATCAATAAACAGTTGCTGTTATAATATAAACCATAGAAAAGAGTAAATATTTTGCAAAATATTTTTCTTAAACTTCGATTGCATTGAATACAATTCTTTTTTGTAAAGTTTTTGTGTTACTTGCACCTAATAAACATACTTGAATGCTGTTGTTACTTGCCTTGATATATTCATTTGTATTGGAAGCTTAGAGTACAACTTCACAAAATGATTGTCATGCGTTCAGAATTGTATTCTTAGGGTTTTGATGGCCTTTTTAAACTACCCTGCAGAAAATGGCACTAGTTTGTAGTTAACTATTAACTAACTAGCAGTCGACTAGTGGTATCTATTTATTAACTATTACCGTTGGCCGTAACTAACTACTTTTGAAGGGCGATGGCCGAAAAATAGTGAGAACTGGTTTCCTCTGCATTAGATGTCAACTAACTTATAGCTAACTACTTTTGAACTAAAAGATTTTTTTAAATTTTTTATATTTACTTATTTTATTTAACATTACATATTTGCTTATTTGTTTACATGTTCTTTTTTCGGTGGTCTCGTATTTGAATTCGATCAGACATAACATCAAAATGGTAATATAAAATTTTGACTTTATTTTACTTGTCCTGAATACGAAAAAGAACCTGCGAAGTGCAGAATAAAAGTGTATTGAAAGTATTTTTGTATGAGGATATTTAAATAGAAACTTGTAAAGAAAACAAACTCCCGATAACGTCTGCATGACTCGTGCACAACTTTACAAACTAACTTAAAGTTAGTTTTGTCGTAGCTAATTAAAAGTTGGTTATTTATCGAAATCCCGCAAAAAAGCTAACTAGAAGTTGGTTATTTTAATCAATTGATATTTTTTTCTGCAGGGTAGTTATTCATGATCATCGATGATATTCAGCCTTTTTGCATGCTTACCTATCACGCAATGACCAGTTAGAACTCGCCCAGTAGAGCTCCCTGGACCGCCCTCGGTCTACACGTAACCAGAAGGACTTAGCCGCTCTGCATTCTAAAGTCTTTGCCCAGCGCACGCTGAGCTGGCTAAATGCCCATCTGTCCAGAAGTATACCGCAGGAGGTCAGGACAGGGGAGTGCCCATACCTTGAGTAACTTCTCAAGTGTCCCCTGCATTTTAGAGGTAGTACACTAGAGAGCAAACCATCCGAAGCCTCCTGTATTGCAGCTACCTCTGCTTGGAAAACGCTACAGTGATCCGGAGGCCTGAACTTTAGGTTGATGGAGATAGCTTTAAGGTTTCTGCAAACTTTCTGTTCACATACTATACTGGATATTTTTCTCTTGTGAGAGAACATATTTCACCATTTCACAGGAATTTTGTTGCTGGTCATGTTTTACTGGAGATTTTAAACAAACGTGCCTATAGAGAAATTTACCTAATTTAAAAACATATATGTTGGTACTTTTTCGGCTGATTTGGTTCAAAATTAAAAAACGCAATTATCATCCCTGCGTTGTGCCATCTTCAGTGTTCGTTTCGGAGCTCGTCGTTTCACACCACCACAATAACAGTTAATTTTTTGCTTGAAATTTGAGCAATCAATTATATTACTCATACACCACGTATCCACGCGTTTCAAACTTAATAGGAAAAACATACCTGTTGATTTTACTTCACACTGCAGTTATGTAGAGAATTTCTTACGCTACAAAATGGTATTTCTTCTATCTCGGCCCGGTGAAAAAGAATCAGTGTGATATAAGCAGCGATGCGGAAATTTCCATTTTTGTAATTTATTATAAATATTTCATGTCACACTAATACTCGTTCATCGGGTTGAGGTAGAAGAAAGATAATATTTTAGTAGGAAGTAATATTATTTAGTAGTTATTGCTTTCCCTTTATTTTTCACCTTCTGTTATTTTTCACTAAAACGCGTTCAAATATTTATCGAAAGCTAAAACGTATTTTTCAGAATTATTATATTTTAATACTGTAGTATATTCGCATTCGCATTCGCAACCGCGGAGCTTCCGCATTAATTTTAACATTCGCATTCGCAAAAATCAATGCGGATCTTTTGCGAATGCGACTATTGAAGGGACCGAAAATTACAGTTATTGTTTTTACGAGTTAAACTTGGCCAAATATTTTTTATTCCGAAATAAATTTACTTTCCGGATAATAAACAAACCGCTTATCCAAATTAAACAAGTTTGGTATCCAATGAAAGAGGACTGAAATAGCTTTAAAACTGAAATGTCTAAACGAGGAAAGCCACACATTGAAAAATATTTCAATACAATTTTTTAATTAATTATCATAGAAAAAATATTGGGTAAGGTATGTATTTACATGAATTTCTTTAGTATTATAGAATTTCTTTAGATTTATAGAAAAATAGAAATAGAGGTGGTAACCTTCATTCGTTATTTCTGTTTAGAAGCTATTTCAGTCCTCTTTCATATGATACCAAATTTGTTTAATTTGGATAAGCGGTTTGTTTATTATCAGGATAGGACGTTTTTTTGGAATAAAAATACTAGGCTAATTTTAACTCGGAAAAAATAACTGTTATTTTCGGTCCCTGGAATATTGTGCAAGTGCACAAATGTATATCTAACCAGTCACAGAAGAAAGCATTAAAAATGAGTTACAAAAACTAAAATCGAAAAACGCTGATGACGCACAGTGCCGCCTAAGTGGGCAAAAATCGAAAAATTCGTTATCTGCAATGTGAACTTGTTTGGTATTTTTGTAAAGACAATTTATCCACTAAAAAGAATTAAACAGACATTTCCCTAAAAAATTAAATATATGCCGCCAGGAAGCCACTAAAGTCGACAAATTTTACACTAAGAATTTTAATAAGTGCATAGCCATGCGTAAGCTCTTCATAGAAAAAATGTGAAAAATATATTGAAATAAAATGTTGGTTTGACGTTTCTCGTTTCCATATCGATAGTAGAGAATTACAGCAATTAAAATTTTGGAATAAAATTAAACACAGGGTTCCCCTGCGGTATTCCAGAGAACAATTTTTTTTAAACAAAATTTCAAAAAATGGTAAATTTTAATGGAATGAATAAAAAATATATGTAAAAATAGGTTATTTTTTTTATTATTTCATTAAATAGTACGGGCTTTTAGCTTTCAAAAGAAGGAATAAAAACCTGCTATTTTTTTGCACTTTCTGAAGTAATGCGTTTTTCCCTAATGCATAAAATAAGTTTTTCAATTTTTGTCAGTGCCTTGAGATCTCCACGATTCGTTCCATTTTCAAAAATGAAGTGTCAGATTAAAAAGGTTGAAAAGGTGGTAAAGATTTGCCACCTGTTAAAAAACTCGATTGTTAAAAAATTAGGTAAACATTTTTTTATAAGTTAAATGAATTATTAAGAGATGGGTATTAATCGAAATGTGTATTAGCTACATGCAGAGAACTGCCACCTGTTTAAAAAATCAAATTCCACTTGAGTTAAAGGAATTAGGTAATTGAAATAGATAGGTATCACCATAAGGGAGCCATACGAAAGAGGTTTAAGAAGGTTTTAGCTTAAAGATAAAACGAATAGGGTTGCCACCTGTTTGTAAAGTCGAATTTAGTTAAACTAAAAGAATAATTACGTCAAAACATAGGACTACGCCATCGTATTTGTTGTTTTATTACAAATACATACATTGTCAATCAGTGATTTGTTCTGATTACATTCCTTTTAAATTACTGTACTCTTAAATTCACTCAGGAATGTTTTTACTCTCCACTTATTTCTTGCTAACTATGTAAAATTTTTTCATTTGTCTGATACTCATATTGATATACATATTTCAGTTACCTTATTCCCCTAATTAATGTGAATTTCATTTTTTAAACATGTGGCAACCCTTCAACGTGCCATTTAAAGGTAAAGTATTTTCAAAACTAGTTCAATTGATACCCATATTGTCATATCTAACTCATTTAACTTATTAAATAATTTTAATAAAATTTGTAACAGGTGGCAACCCTTTTCAAATAAAATCTTGTTGCACAGCTACACGCCAAGCACTGTCATTTGACACCTCACTTTTGAAAATAGAACAAACTATATGTACATACCTGTAAAAGCCACAAGAACCCAAATTTTCAACTTCAAACTGCATTTACAGTGAAAGTATGAAAGTCATCCAAAAACCAATTGCATTTTTGAATTAAGCGTCCTCAATTTTACTAATTTACTAATTTTTTTCATTTAAATCCGTCCATAATTCTATTTTTGCCCACACTTTATATGGAAGGGAAGCACTGTGTGATGTGACAGGTTCTCCAAATTCCGAAACAACCAAAAGAATGAGAATGAGGAATTCTTTGGAAAAAAAACGTTGTTTAAATAACGATTGCGCCATTATGCTAGATTGTGAAGATGAAAGTCAGGAGGATACATCCGACATTTGCACCCCCAACGAAATTCTCAAAAATGAATAAATATAACTGAAAGTCCTCTCAACTGGTGCAGTGTCAATCGAAAAGAATTTACAATTTTGTCAAGTTTCAAGTTTTTCAAGTTTGTCGCCTTGAGCGATCAGTTATATAGAGGCGCAGATTTGATTTACGACCCTTCAAAAAGTTTTTATTAAGTACAGTGTTCCAATTTTTAAATTCAAGTACTAAAAAAACATTCAGTCTTATCATGAGCTTAATTTTCCCCGAACCGGTTCACTTTTGACTTTTGGTTTTCATGAACATATTTACTACGGGCGATATACAATTTTCGGGTGAATTTTTTTCGGGAAAAACTCAGGATAAGGCAGATTATTAAAAATTATTAACCTTGCAATNGCTACATGCAGAGAACTGCCACCTGTTTAAAAAATCAAATTCCACTTGAGTTAAAGGAATTAGGTAATTGAAATAGATAGGTATCACCATAAGGGAGCCATACGAAAGAGGTTTAAGAAGGTTTTAGCTTAAAGATAAAACGAATAGGGTTGCCACCTGTTTGTAAAGTCGAATTTAGTTAAACTAAAAGAATAATTACGTCAAAACATAGGACTACGCCATCGTATTTGTTGTTTTATTACAAATACATACATTGTCAATCAGTGATTTGTTCTGATTACATTCCTTTTAAATTACTGTACTCTTAAATTCACTCAGGAATGTTTTTACTCTCCACTTATTTCTTGCTAACTATGTAAAATTTTTTCATTTGTCTGATACTCATATTGATATACATATTTCAGTTACCTTATTCCCCTAATTAATGTGAATTTCATTTTTTAAACATGTGGCAACCCTTCAACGTGCCATTTAAAGGTAAAGTATTTTCAAAACTAGTTCAATTGATACCCATATTGTCATATCTAACTCATTTAACTTATTAAATAATTTTAATAAAATTTGTAACAGGTGGCAACCCTTTTCAAATAAAATCTTGTTGCACAGCTACACGCCAAGCACTGTCATTTGACACCTCACTTTTGAAAATAGAACAAACTATATGTACATACCTGTAAAAGCCACAAGAACCCAAATTTTCAACTTCAAACTGCATTTACAGTGAAAGTATGAAAGTCATCCAAAAACCAATTGCATTTTTGAATTAAGCGTCCTCAATTTTACTAATTTACTAATTTTTTTCATTTAAATCCGTCCATAATTCTATTTTTGCCCACACTTTATATGGAAGGGAAGCACTGTGTGATGTGACAGGTTCTCCAAATTCCGAAACAACCAAAAGAATGAGAATGAGGAATTCTTTGGAAAAAAAACGTTGTTTAAATAACGATTGCGCCATTATGCTAGATTGTGAAGATGAAAGTCAGGAGGATACATCCGACATTTGCACCCCCAACGAAATTCTCAAAAATGAATAAATATAACTGAAAGTCCTCTCAACTGGTGCAGTGTCAATCGAAAAGAATTTACAATTTTGTCAAGTTTCAAGTTTTTCAAGTTTGTCGCCTTGAGCGATCAGTTATATAGAGGCGCAGATTTGATTTACGACCCTTCAAAAAGTTTTTATTAAGTACAGTGTTCCAATTTTTAAATTCAAGTACTAAAAAAACATTCAGTCTTATCATGAGCTTAATTTTCCCCGAACCGGTTCACTTTTGACTTTTGGTTTTCATGAACATATTTACTACGGGCGATATACAATTTTCGGGTGAATTTTTTTCGGGAAAAACTCAGGATAAGGCAGATTATTAAAAATTATTAACCTTGCAATTTTTTATTTGCCTAAATCACCTAATTTAACCATCTAAATTATTTCTTAAAAATACATGGCATCCGCACTCATATCCGCATCCGCGTATGTCTAAAATTCCACATTCGCAACATCCCTAGTATGCGCACTTGGGTTTATAAAAAAGTATGTACATAACTATATATACATACAAATGTATGTAAGTGTAAAAACCGCTTAATTTGAATAGATATTTTGCTTTTCTTCAAGAACTAAGCACATATCTCGGCTAACATACGTACTAAGAAGAATTGTTTGCACTTAATCTCCCTATTTAATGCTTTTTTTACTGTCTGTTTAATTCAATATATATAAGACAAATATTTTTTAGCAAAAAAAAAACCGACTTCAATTATCATATACAAAATATATATATATACAAATATATCTCATCATCCACTGATCGGATCTTAACCAGATTAGTATGGGACCACCTCGGAGACATTACATCTCCGATGCAAAATTGCAAAATGCAAAATTATCGAAATCGGTTGACGTGGTCCAAAGTTATGCGGCAACTTACATAAAAAAAAAAAAAATATTCCGACGAACTGATAACCTACTCCATTTTTGGAAGTTGGTTAAAAAAACCGCTTAACCACAAGCAAGCGTTTAACTACTTTAATCTCACTTTTTAATGTTATTATTAGTGGGTAGTATTCAGTAGTGTTTAATTCAATATATATAAAAAACAAGAAATTTTTAAGCAGAAAACAAAACCGACTTCAATTCTCATATAAAATATATATACATACATACATATATATATATATACATATACATCATGATCTAATGATCGAATCTAAACCAGATCAGTGTGGGACCACCTATGACACACTACCTTTCCGATGCAAAAAGAATTATCGAAATCGGTTAACGTAGTCCAAAGTTTTGCGGTAACATACATAAAAACAAGTAAGAAAGTCTAAGTTCGGGCGGAGCCGAACATTAAATACCCGGCGCAAGTATTAAATATATGTTTTTCACCTTTCCGCAAGCTACCGCTATATGGTAAGCCGGGGTGTATCAATTTTGAGTAAATTAGCGTCCTTAAATTTCGAAATATTGAAATTTCAAGCATTTCTGAAATTTATTGTTATATGAAAAGCGGCCGTAATTTTAAACCGATTTCAACAATTCTCAACGCTTTGCTATCATGTGGCAAGCACAATAACCATACCGAGTTTGGTACAAATTGGTCGAACGGGTGCCGAGATACATATATGTGATCATAAGTGGGCGGTGCCACGCCCATTTTCCAAAATTTTATCATAAACGTATTTCTTGGTAAATGATGGTTGCAAGCGTCAATTTTGAATAAATTAGCTTTAATATTTACTGATTTATCGNCAGAAAGCGTTCCTCACGCTAGAAAAATTGGTAATATAGAGCGAATACCTTTCACTTTTTCCGGGCACAAATGTGCTAGAAGTCAATTTGAAATAACAGCTGTTGTTTGTTTACATCCGATAGCAAAATAAAAAAATGGAAAACAGCACTAAAAGTTCAGAAATGTAGGTATTTGCTAATTTTATTAGCTATATAAGATAAATAAACATAAAATCATTGTTTAGAACTGATTTGTTGATTCCGGGCACGAAAAGTGGTTTTTTGCGTTCCTCACGCTCTGGGCACTTTTGGCACGGGTTGACAAATTTTCGTTAGACTATTGTGCACTATTTTCTATGGACGTTTTATAGTTGATCCTCATATCATTAGTGGTGTTCATTATGTGCAACATTTCCAAAATAAGGCGTTTATTATAATTATTTTCCTATTGTAGAATGACAAGATTAACAAAATCAGGATAGTGACCAGCGTTGCCACTAACAATTTTTTCCCCTACCAATTTTCTTCCCAAATCCGACCAAAATCGTTTACAACCGACCAAATAAATTTCAATTACAAAAAAGCATTCTGAAAGCATACAATTCATTTATTTAATATTAAATGTTTCGAATACAAAACAATTATATACATACATATATGTACTTTGTACATTGTAAAACAAAGAAGAAATAAATAAATTCAGGTACAGTCTTAGGCACAGAGATGAGATAATTTAACATTTTTTGGTTGTATGAATTATATACATACATGTTATGTACCAATAAGTTTAATTTCTCAAAAGTAAATTTGAATCAATTAATTACACATGCAAATCTTTAGCAGCTGACCACACATAGTGCGGGTCCTTTTTGTTTACAAGTTCCTTGCATAACATTAAGCTATTGATACTGCCAATCTTAAGTTTATTTCTTAGTTTAGTTTTTATTAAAGAAAGCGTTGAAAATTTGCGTTCTGCAGCCGCAGAGTTATGTGGTAATGAAATTATACTAAAAACAAAATTGGCGAGATGCATGAAGCTATTTTATTCATTCCATTTTTAATAGAATAAACTTTTTCCCAAAACATATCAATGTCCAGATCGCTGGAAATATCAAGCTCACTTAGCCTCAGTAAATTCCACTGCGTGGTTATTATATCAGGATCACAATCTATAAGATGGGGAAACTTTAACAAAAGAGGTAAAATTGGTAAATCTTCTTTAGAAACTACCTTAGCTGGTGTTATTATTTGTAAAAGTTTTATATCTTCCCGCTTGAAATCAAATCTTAAATTTATCTGGTCCAAAAACTCTATGTAAAACTTTAATATATTGGTTTTAACCATGATAAAAACATAGCAAGGTACAACCGTTCTCTCAATTTGTCGGCCATGATTTTTTTTTGAAGTTTGCCAACATTTTAAAATCATATAAAAGGGAATATAAAAAATTTAAATTGTTCGAAATTGTTGTTGCTTGAGATTGGAAATGAAAATGTGTGTGTGAGTTTGTGAGTACATTTAAAAATTAAAATGTTTGGAAACGTCAAGAATTTTAAAAGTGACTCTCAGCGGTTCTACCTTACTATATTTTTATCATGGTTTTAACTTCAAGAATTTCAGAACAATTGACATTACTTTTCATAAACATCTCAGCTTTCGTTCCAACAAAAATGTCAGATATTTTAAGATGAATATTTTCATTTTTAAAACCAATATTGATATTGTTACTAACCGCATCTTTTTTAATAAAGTTACTCTAAATTAAGAGATAATGTGCTTCGACAGTTGCATATAAGTATGGCAAACGAGAGCTTTCAGCTTGGAACTCTTTGTTAAGATTGGTAATTATGAGCAAAATATACGATAGAAATAAAGAATAGCATTTGGTTGTGCAACACATTCCTTCTGTCAGGTCTGCAGATCGCATACCGTTTACTTCGTAAAAGCAGGAAATAAAATAAAGTTTCAAACTATCCCATTGCTCAACTATTCTTAAAACAACGCTTTCTAGTGAAAGCGTGTTTGAGATGTGCCCAAGATTTTGTGGGTTTTTACCGAACAGTAGTCCTGAAATTCCTTCAGTTCATGTATCCCTTTGGACTGTGGGAAAAGAAACTATATATGTTGCGGCACAGTGTCTCAATGCTTTTCGGCAATTTTTTACAAGCGTAGCTTGAGCAAAGGTGAAGTGAGTGGCATGTGCATTTTATATAAAATAAATCGGTTTCTGCACTCAATAATGTTTTCAGCCCGCCCAAGTCTCCAGCCATAACATTGGCTCCATCAGTGGCCAAACCAATTAGGTTTCTTATGGGAATTTCATTCTTAGTAAAAAAATCTTTTATTAAATTAAAAATAGAATTTGCGTCTGCTTTGGTGAGCTCTAGCAATGCAATGAAGCGATCTTGTGCCACATGAGCGCTATCGACGTATCGAGCAACTAATACTAGGCTTTTTGTGGTAGACACATCCGTAGTCTCATCAACAATTAAGGAGAATTTCTTATTTCTTAAAGTAGATATTACTTTTTGACTTCCCTGCTTAGCTATACAATCAACTACCTGCATTGATTTTGTTCTGGCACATTTCAGCGATTTCGCTATGGAAGAGTCGGGGCAGCATTCCACCAACAGAGCAGGCAGGTAATCCATTAGCAGCAATGGGAGGTGGTGCGTAATGCAAAACATGACAAGTGCATCCTCGGCTTCTCTAACTTTCTGCTGTTGGTTTTGCTGCTCAGCGTTGTAAAATTTTTCTATTGTAAACTGCTTTTTCTGCGATTCGTAGCTTTGAATGTGGATGACGGTTTCTCTTGCGACCTGAGATGGCCGCAGTGGCTTACTAGCTGATTGAAGCAAACAAAACAAAAGGCGCCTCCATTTTTTTCTCGCAACCAGTCAAAATTTTTTAACCATTCTGCTCGGAACTTTCGTTTTTGTTGTTTGCCGCTTGCATCACTTAAAAAAAATATATATATAATCAGAAGAATTCAAAAAACATATCGGGTTGGCTTTGATATAATGCATCAATTGCTTTTTATGCAGAGTATCAGGATTTTTTTGGACGAAAATCGATGAGGATGTGGAGTGAGTGTTATTTTAAAAATTATTATCACACTATTTAGCAAATAATAGAATTTAAGTTTTTCTTAACTTTTTGTCACCAGTTTCATATACGATGTACATACATACATATGTACATATGAATGTATATCAAACGTAGAATTATCACTTTATTTCGATATAAGAGTTGGGTTCCATATGCTTCACGATTTGCAGGTTTTTACAGGAAGCTGTTCCAGGTGGCCACCTTCAATAAGGTTTATTAATGGCGAAAAAAGCTTTTCCTGCAAATCGTGAAGCATCTGGAACGCAACTATTATTAAAACCATAAGCCTCCGGCGGGCGGGGTTTTCAGTTTTGAAATGTAGTGACCCGTCTCTACTCCCCTATATATCCTCCTTTTTTCAGGGCGTGGCACATTATTCAAACAAAATATCTTAGTTACCTGCACAAAGCATCATCTCCTTTTTCACCAAAAATATCTTCGGGGAGCTGCGAATTTGTGCTACAAGAAGCTCGACTTTCGTCTGCACTGTAAAACGGCTTTGGCTTCTTGCTGATAAATCTAAAGAGTAAAAATTGGTAATACCAAAAATTGTTAGCTCATTGTTAAGTGCACTTACTTATCCCTTTTGTAATTAATTGCAAAAGCAAGAAATGCGCGCGTTCAGCTTACGTTGGCTTTTTGACGTTTGAAATTAATTGTAGCAGTTGTGTAGAAGCAAGAAATTCGCGCGTTTGGCTTTACGTTGGTTTTTTGACATTTTCCTTTTCTCTTTTCTTCATCAAGGCACATGGTTACCATGTACATTTTTAGTGAACATTTTAAGGGCAGGATTGCCAAATGTTTAAATGTACAATTGGCAAATATTTATATGCAAAATTATGTTTGAAATATATATTTTGTAACTAAAAATTTAAAAGCTTGATTCAACTTTCCGACCAAATTCTTACTTTGCCGACCAACCGACCAAATGAAAAAGAAGCGACCAGATTTGGTCGGAAAAGACCAACAGTGGCAACACTGATAGTGACCCATGTTCTACAGTGAGCTGAAAAGGCCGTCTTATTGTCCGTTGTGTTGTTGCTCAATCTAACATTTGATTTGTGTGCGAAAATCCTTGTCTTGAGTTTAGGTTTTGTTTACACCACATATACTTTGTCGCATATTAGGACCAATCGCCATTACATGAAATTTTATATATTACGTCCGATTTCTGGTATCTAGGAATAATGTCTTTGGTGTTGCTATAAATTCTCTTTAGTGTATTGCGTGTGTGAACGCTATTTTGACCTTTTCTCTGTCATATATGTTGGAATGATCCTCTCAGATATACCCGGAACATATGTATGTAGTGGATTTATATATTTTGTTCTCATCAGTGGTCTTCTCTTTAGTGGTCCTTTTGTAAAAGTTTTGAATAAGTACCCTAATTATGTACGTGGGCCATACGTTCTGTTCCAAAATTTTGTGGATAATATCCCCTAATGACAAGAGGATCAACTATAAAACGGACACAGACATTAGTGCACATGTGTATGGCAATTTGATTTTAAATTCGCAACAACATTCCTCAACGTAGGTGTTTCCTCCCCCCTTCCACAGTCAACAGTCGTTTCATTTCCCAAAAAATCTCATTATTTTGATTCCGTTGATACAATTTTTAAACATTTTTACGCAGACCTTTTAAGTAAAAGCTCCTCCATCACCTAAGGTGATTTTTTGAGAAACTTTTTTTTGGGCTAATTTTATTTATTAAAAACCGGATTTTTGGATGTTTTTCAGAGTAAATTTTAATATTTTTCCGACATATTTTGCAGAAGCCTAATGGCTTTATTCTAAAAAATAAAATAGGTTTAAAGAGCTTTATAGAGTGACATTTTCATACAAATTTTCGATTTACAAAGCACATAAAGTCTTCTTTATTTTTTATGAATTTGGGTGTTAAGTTATAACAGATTTTATAATTCCGATTTTTTTTTTGTATGCAGAGTGATGATGATTCAACAGGTTGCCTGTCCCCATACAATACATCTTTTTTCAGGAATTATGCTAAAAGCATACATTATGTCCTTATGCAAAAAAAAATAAGTATTTTATATCTCATTTATGATACATACATAAGCGTGGGAAATAGTTTTTGATAAGGTACGTTCCATGAATTATATACAATCAACAGCTGTTTACTGCATGTTTCCACACAAAAATACTATATTTTTGCCAAAAACCTAGAAAAATATATCTGAAGTCAGCATTGATTTTGCTCATATCATTCATGGACTGGTGGGACAAAACTTGTCCCATGTAACACATGTGATTCATTGGATAGGGAACGTGTTAATAAATATAAAATAAGTAAATCTAATATAAATAAAAATATTTAAAGTCGATCCAAAAATTTCGGGGGGAGTGTGGGTTTTAACCCCCAAAACCCCCATAAACTGGTCAGGGTAACCCACCAACGATTTTTGCTTCAGTTGCAGAGACTTAAGACTCTGCTATGCAATATGATAGTAGTCGAGAGTTCTAGCTTTAATTTAAGCCTAAGTGGAAGGTTCTATCATCTTTTTGCTAGAGCTTCTCGAATATTGCAAAAAACGCGATTTTTGGATATTTTGACCACGTTTTTCTCAAAATCTAAAGCTGATGAAAACTTTATACTTACAGATTCGTAATCAGCACAAAAAGGACTATCGAACACAGCTTTACATTTTAGGAAACAAAATTTGTTCCCATTTTTGTTGGCCTGTGAAAAATTGTCTTTGCTAATGTCCCATCATAGCTGAAACGCACTTGTTCAACAAGTACTTTTTAGATTGCTTAGACGCATTCGGTGGTTCAATTACTAAGGGAGGGAAAGAAGCAAATGATTTCCGCCACAAGATGCTTTTCCAGCCGACGCATGCCTCCGTGCTCTGCGCGGTGGCAGCCACTCTAACCTAACCCAACCTAAGTACAGGTACTTATTTGTGCGTGTTTATTTTCAATGTTAAATTTAGTTTTTAGCTTGTTAGCGAATTGCGTTAATTACCTGGAACTAAATATGGCGCCGTATTTGGCGGCGGCAGCCAATATGTGGACGTTATCGACGGATAGGGCTGATGGCCATTTGTGGTGTTGAAACTGTTGGGCGACGAGTTTTGCACGTTGGATTTGTGAAGTTGCATTGCTCTTGTCAATGTCAGATTGCCAGTGCCTTTCTCAATGTCCACAGGGCTGCTGGAAATGCTGCTTACGCCATCGTTGACATTTCCACTTCCGTTTCCGCTGGTGATACTGCTATTAGTGGTACCATTTGCCGCGCTACTAATGATGGGAATGGGACTGTTGCAGGTGTTTCTGATGTTAAACTCAGAGTTGGTATTAGTTCTGGGGGAGATGGGGCTGCTGTTTTGAATTGCTGGCGATGCACTTTTCAGCCTGCCTCTATTTTTCATTACGAACTTACGAAAACAAGTTGGTGTTTGTTATAATTTGCACTCAATATCTTGTATTTTTTGACACAAAAATGTTGTTGTTGCTGTTTTTTGATTAATATATTATGAAATATTCTGCAGTTCGACACAGTTCCTGAAAAAGTATTTTTTATTTGTTTATGGATGCGCTTTATCTCCCTTTATTTTTTATTTTTTCAAAATGGTATTTGCTCGCAGCAACTATTTATTAAACATTAATACTCAGATTATTTTACAATTTCCGCTAGTTAAACTTATCAGCATATTTGACTTAATAATATCATACCACTGTCTGTTCCCACTTCAGTTTAGGTATTCAGTAATTCTCGTGTTAAGCTATTTACATTCATATACACCTGTTTATATGCACATGTATTGAAACAGCTTTTGCCTTTATTTTTCACCTTTTGTTATTTTCCACAAAAACGCGTTCAAATAAATATGTATTTATAAGGTGACCAGAATTTTTTAACATTCCAGGAGGACAAATTCTCCACATTGAAAACACAAAACATTTTTTATATTTATTTTAACACATAAATAACGAATAAATTACAATTCAAAGTTTCTCTAATCATAAGTCAAACAAGTTAATAGTACACTGCGTTGCATGTTGCAAGAAAGTGCGATTTTGCTTTCATTCTCCATACTGTAAAAAACATATAACGAATTTTAACACAACACTTTTATTTTGTTTTTATTGTTAATTTTAGGCGCTTTTGTTTAACAAAACGTTTTGCAAAAACGCTTAACATTATTTATTAAAATATAATGAAAGTGTTGTGCTATAATTTTAGTCATGTTTTTTTATAGTGTTAATAATAAAAGAAATCTACGTTCTACGAAAGAGAAGAATTTTCTGACTACACTGTAGTTTAGAATTAATAAAAAGGGTTATTTTACGTATAATAAAACTTAAGTATTTTATTTATATGCATACGAATAGGTTTTATACTACATATTTTTTTATTGCTTACGATTCATTCAATAGTGTATATTGATGCAAAGTGTTAAACTATGAGCCTCAGCAGAACTAAATATAATAAGATATAAAATAAAATAAAAAAAATACTGGTTTTATTTTCTTAAAAATTTTAATATTTTTCGCAGCTTCATCGATGTTTGTTTCCTTGACGACTATAAATTAAAGGAAAATTATAAGGCGTCTGAAAAGCAAGTTTAAGTGAAAAGTCATTCATGTACTTACTTTTAATTACATTAAGTAGTGCTCCTGGCTTAGGTTTGCCGTTGATAGGTAACTGATGAAATTGGCTATTTATCAAGTCCCACATTGCAGCGCAAGGCGCAGCGTAGGCGATGTTAAAAACATTGTATGCTTAAAAGCATAGTATATCCACAGCTTTAATATTTAATTTTGTATTGTATTTTTATCCAGCAAATCCCTTTTTAAAACGTTTAAAATTAGATTATACTTTCACAGCCAACAATTAATTCCGCAATGACACGCGATACAAAAAATATGATGAAATATTAAACTGCCGGTAATTGTGTATATTGTAGGGATGTAAAAAAACATCGATGTATCGAGATCATCGATGGTCGTGGCTTCAAACATTGATGTGTGTCGATGTTTTTACGAGTCCGATGTTAAGTCAAAACATTGATGATTTGACAGACATCGAAGAGGTTTCATTACTAATTTTTAAGCATTTCATTTTGAAGGCGCTTTAACATTTTGAGCGGACGTTTGTTTCTTTAATAAATTCGTAAACTATAATTAATAAATGTTTATATATGTATAAGTAAGAAGTAGTTTACTTCGTATCGACTCGCCGACGAGCTTGCCATCAGATGAAAAGCGGGCCAAAAATATTGCCACTGATAAAACTTATACATATCTGGCAAATAAAATGGCAAATGGTAGGCACTAATTTTCCCTGTGAAGACCCGTCGTTATCTAGTCTTTCAGTGTTATAAAGGGTAATACGGCTTACCTTCGACACCGGGAATTGATTTGTTCGATCCTCCAATAACGATTGCGAATTACTCCTTTCCCAAGCGGACATTCTTAATTCGATTTTACAGTTCTATATTTCTGTGTTTTGTTTTGTTTTCTTCACTACAAAATTTATGCAAAATGTAAGTAATTGGTTTTTGTACTTATAAAAAGTGCCAGTTTTGATTTGTGAACTGGTTTCGATAAATGTCCCATAAAAATTTGAGACGGCATCGATTTGTTCGTAATTCGCTTGGTAATTGGATCTGAATTACCACCAAATGAAGTAATTCGCTCTCAAAATTTAGTGTGGAGAATTACGTAATTCCAAGGGCAATAGGAGTGTGAATTACGAATGAGAGAACAAACTACGTAATAGGCATGCATTGGGAAAGCCGTATTAAATATTATTGATTAAGGGCCAAATTCACAGTACGTATTTCACTCAGAATCGACAGTTTTCAGTACAAAAATCTTTAGTTAACTGTCGATTCTGAGTTAACTACGCACTGTGAATTTGGCCCTAAGGCTCAAAAGGCGTTTGTACTGTTCAACTTTCACAGGCGGTTAGTTGAATCAAAAGCTTACATCATTTAACTAAATGTTGAAGAACGAAATTTTTAGAAAAGTTCATCACTGCTATAAGACTTGGAAAGGAGGACAAGGAGGACATTTTTTCTCAAAAGGAGGACAGAGAAGGACAATATTTTTGAGGAGGACAAATCACGTTTGAGGAGGACAATCCTCCTCAAAGGAGGACGGTTGGTCAGCTTATTAATTTATCGAAAGCTAAAAAGTGGAATTGAGGCCGTGAGAGCAGAAGTGGCTTCACCCAATTTTTTTTTGTACTTACCTTCTTAAAATAGTCTCAAATGTGATGAATTTAATAATAAAAGTCGCTCGTTTCTTAATATTAAGATACAAAGCTACATAACGTACCATTAAATTAAAGAATACCAATTATAGCACTAGAAAATATTGTAAGAAGTTAACTACCAAAAAAAATGTGAGTTAGGCCACTTCTGCCCTCATGGCCTCAATTATCATTTTTTAATACTGTAGTATGCACACTTGGGCTTATACAAAATTATCTACATATATACTAGACTTGGCTAGTTCTTGAACTAAATGAACTAAAGAACTAGTTCATCTCAATGAACTAGTTCACTAGTTCGATATTTTCATTGAACTAAATTTGTCAGTGCTACTATTTCTCATTTTGGATCGCGATCCAAATAGATATTCTTGGTACGAACGTATGACGTAACAAGTAAGAGCAGCGCTGTCTTCGGCTATACCGAAGACTTCATACCTTTCATGAGCATCTGAAAATTTTACTTTAACAGATTACTGCATTTGAATAAATTTATGTATTCACAGCAGGCATAGATAGAGGAGATACATATATAAAAAATCATATCTAAACAATCAGAAGTATGGAAGATATACCTTATATAGCACCAATCTAAAGAGCGTGTCAGACGTGGCAATATATTTCGATGCAATAAATTTCGGAAAGGCTGTCAAATTGAGAAATCAGTTGCATGAGCAGTCACACCTTGCATGGGAAGTGTCTTTCGAAAGAGGTTTTTATTTCCGAACGGCGAATTGCAGGAGGAAATTTCTGAAATCGCTTTTTGGCTGTTCACACAGCGAATGAGTTTCTGGCAATCTTTCTCGATACTAAAATGCAACCATGGGCGGTGGGGTTGTCGTTTGTTTGCTATTTCTCTTGTAAAAGCGAGAAAATATAGGTTATAATTAACATATTTGTCGTGTAAACAATAATTTAACAATTAAGTATATTAAGCAAAATAATATATTTCAAGCATTTTTGATATTGATTCCAACGATATTTTTTATCATTTTACACAAATTCACGATCAGGGCCACACGGCAACACTCGATTAGTTTGACAGCACTTGCAGAAGAAATAAAAATTGCTAGTGCAGCACGAGCAAGTTGAAATATATTTCCGAAATCGATTTTCGCTCTTGCAGTTGCAGTCCCACCTTGCAACTTTTATTTCTGAAACTGATTTCCGAAAGGTGACAGAAAGATCTTTCTGGCTGTTCACACATCGAAATAAAATTTCTCTTTCTCAATTTGACAGCGAATTGCGTGCGAAAGACGGAAATATTGCCACGTCTGACAGGCTCTTAAGTGATTTTCACTACTGTGTGATCGGTACGTAAACCGGTAACACAATTTAATGGGTTTAGCTTCCTTCATAAAGGAGATACATATATCGCAAAAACTGGTATCTGAACAATCAGTGGTACAAGAGATTATGATTATACAACATAGATTTTTACGATTTTCTCAGTAGACTTTGTATTATTATTTAAAAAATAGCTTACGAAATTTATCAGTTTTAGCTGTCCAAATAAAGGAGTTTTACAGTAAAACCCCATACCTGAACAATCAGTTGTATGGGAGCAATAAACAGGTTATAGTGACCCGATCTTTGTTAATTTTATTGTAAACTTTCTGTTGATAATGAGTGAAAATAGGGCGAAATTTTATGTTTCGAGCTACATAGATGGAGTAGTTATAACAAAAAATCGCATATCTGAACAATCAGTTGTATGGAAGCTATATGTAAAAGTGACCCGATCTTTGTTATTTTCACTGTATATTCTGGTGTGAATGGGTGGAAGTATTGCAAAATTTCATGTTCCTAGGTGCATAAATGGAGGAGTTATAACGAAAATTCTCATAACTGAACAATCAGTTGTATGGGAGATATATGTTATAGTGACCCGATCATTGTTATTTTCACTGTAAGTATTCTGTTAGTATTGAGTGAAAACTGTGCGAATTTATATGTTTCTAGCTGTATAAATGAAGAAGTTATGGCAAAAAATCTCATATCTGAACAATTAGTTGTATGGTGGATATAGGTTGTAGCGACCCGATCTTCGCCATTTTCACTGAAAGTATTCTTTTGATAATAAGTGACAACAGTGCAAAATTTCATGTGTCTAGCTACATAAATGGAGGAGTTATAACGAAAAATCTTATATCTGAAAAATCAGTTGTATGAGAGCTATAGGTTATAGTGATCCGATCTTTGTAATTTTTATTCTAAGTTTTCTGTTGATAACGGGTAGAAGTAATACAAAATTTCATGTTCCTAGCTGCATAAATGGAGAAGTTATAACAAAGAATCTCGAATCTGAACAATCGGTTGTATGGAGGCTATAGGTTATAGCGACCCGATCTTCGCCATTTTCACTGTAAGCATGTTTTTGATAATGGATGGAAATATTGCGGAATGCCATGTTCCCAGCTGCATAAATGGAGAAGTTATAACGAAAAATCTCATATCTGAACAAACAGTTGTATGGGAGCTATATGTTATAGTGGTCCGATTCTTCCGGTTCCGACAAATGATTAATACATTATAAAAATACACCCACCTACCAAATTTGATCCGGATATCTCGAAAACTGAGAGACTAGATTCATACAAACAGACGGACAGACAGACAGACAGACAGACGGACAGACGGACATGGCTAAATCGACTCAGCTCGCCGTTCTGATCATTTAAGTATACATTTTAATGGGTCTATCTCTTCTTATTCTGGTACTTACAAACATCGGACCAAAGTTATAATACCATTTCATGCTCATGAAAGGTATAAAAACCCATCTTTTAAGATACGTTTGATAACGCTTTTGCATTGTCGCTGCTTCAGTTCCTTCCGAACGATTTTTTCGGGTGCAGGGAAAATATTAATGTTTTTGCACAGCAATATGTAAGTGTTTACATATCGTGCATACATACATACATACAAACATATTTTTATATTTCATGAATTTGTTAAAGTTTTTGTTTTATGTAGGAACTCGTTTATTTGTATTTTATTTATACGAAAACATATTTACCAAAGTTTTATTTTTGTGTGTAATATGTTAAGCTGACCAAAAGTCTTCCTTTGAGGAATATCGTCCTCCTCAAACGTGGTTTGTCCACTCAAAAATGTTGTCCTGTCCTCCTTTTGAGCAAATCCGCCTAAATCACCGTTGCGGCAAAAATGAGATTTGCTAACCCTGAACTCCAGGCATCGAGATTTATGCATAAAAATTGTAAAATCGTTATTAAAACAACAGATTCGTAAAATAATAACAAGAGAATGTACCGCCTATCAAGGCAATTCCTTCAAAGAAAACCCGTTTTTTTGCAATTAGTAGATGAGCGGTTTGCAAAAACATCGACGATATGTATGAGTTTTATCAGTGGCAAAATTTGTGTAGGGGGATTTTTATCTTGATAAAAGATTTTGTAAGAGGACTTAAAATAAGTATGTTTTGCATTGGAGCGCAAATCTGTTAAAAAAATTTTAGGAAATGTGTTATTTCACATCCAAGTACATAATCAACATGTAAGAAAGTCTAAGTTCTAAGTTCGGGCGGAGCCGAACATTAAATACCCGACGCAAGTATTAAATACATGTTTTTCACCTTTCCGAAAACTACCGCTACATGGTAACCCGGGATGGTTTTAACCCTATTTTAAACACCTTCGATAGAAGGTCAAGTTAGACATAATGAGATAAACTTATATAGTCATATGTGAGCGGTATCACGCCCATTTTCCAAAATTCTAAATAATGCTACTTGTTTTCAAGGGATTGTTGTTAGTATCAATTTTGAGTAAATTAGAGTCCTTAAATTTTGAAATATAGAAGTTTCAAGCATTTCTGAAATTTACCGTTATATGAAAAGTGGCCGCAATTTTAGTCCGATTTCAATGATTTTCAACGTTTCGCTTTTATGTAGCAAGCACAATAAACACGGCGAGTTTGGTACAAATTGGTAGAACGGTTACCTAGATACATATATGTGATCATAAGTGGGCGGTGCTACGCCCATTTTCCAAAATTTTATCATAAAGGTATTTTGTGGTAAAGAATTGTTGCAAGCATCAATTTCGAGTAAGTTAGCTTTGGTATTTATTGATTTATCGAAGATTTCGTATTTTTCTAAATTACCGTTATATGAGATGTGGGCGTGTTTATTGTCCGATTTTAAAAATAGCGATTTGGTATGATGTACCAAGGCCAACAACTGGGAGAAATTGGTGGAGCGGTTACCAAGATATACACATGTAACCATAAGTGGGCGCGGCTACGCCTATTTTCCAAAAATTTATTATACTCTTATTTTTCGTCTAAAAATCATTGTAAATATCAATCTTGAGTGAATAATCTTCAGTAGTTACTAAAATATCGCAGTTTTCGTATTTCTGAAAACTACCGTTATATGGGAGGTAGGCGGGGTTATTGTCAGATTTTGCCCATTACCATCCGTCCTACGCCCGGAAAAAGTACACGTACCAAGTTTCGTTAAGATATCTCAATTGTTACTCGAGTTATCGTGTGCACAGACGGACGGACGGACAGACAGTCACCGCTTAATCGATTTCTCTTTTCATTCTGATCATTTATGTATACATTTGTCTATATCTATCTCGATTCGTTTTGCAACAACCGTTATGTGAACAAAGTTATAATACCCTTGTGCACAAGTGCGATCGGGTATAAAAATAGCACAGGGCTGTGTGGTTTTCCCTTTAAAAAACTAATTAGCGATTTGGGTAAGTATAGGTACCACGCTACCAAAAAGATAATAAAATTTTCGTAACGAAAATTTTTCGAGAAAATTATTTTTATAATTTTGCTTAACATTGCTACTAGCTAGCGAGTACGGGTCACCAAAGCCAATATTTTGAGTAAATTGCCCTTTTTTACCACGCTACCAAAAAGATAATAAAATTTTCGTCACTCAAATTTTTCGAGAAAATTATTATTATAGTTTTTCTTAGCATTGTATCAGCGAGCTAGTACGGGTCACCAAACCCAATATTTTGATTAAATTCCCGTTTTTTTGCCCCTATCTCGTAGATAGTAAGAGCTACAGAAAAATTGCGAATGACAAACTTGTAGGCCATTCAATTTTATATAAAAAAGCTCTAGTATACCAAATCACTAACATCGATATATCTTGAGAGGTAGTGTGAAATTTTCGTTGACTATGGAGCTAAATTGTAAAAATTGTTGATCAACTTTAAAGCCCTAGATCTCAAGAAATATCGATACTAGCGATTTAGTGTTCTAAGACTTTTTTGTAGGAAATTGAATTTCCAACAAATTTGTCATTTACATTTTTTCTGTAGCTCTTGTTATTTACGGTAAAGGCGCAAAAAAACGGGAATTTAATTAAAATATTGGGGTTTGGTGACCCGTACTAGCTCGCTGGTGGGAGTTAGAGTTATGCCGCAATCGACACTGTTGTAGAGTATTAAATTCTGAACAAAATCCGTCATTGACCATAATTAGACCACGCCTTGGGCGAGCACTTAATGTTAATACTAAGGGGTCAAATTTTCAGTGAGTTTTTCCTTAGGTGTTTTCCACAAAATTTCGAGGTAGGAGTGAAAAAACAATAGTCGCAAAAAATGAGCACCCTAATGTAAGTACATGTCATCAATAAAAATAAATTACGACGTGCTGGAAAAGAACCAAGGATGTATTTTTATTTAACATACCTAGATTACGGCTGCCATAATCCTGAACCCATCGACTAAGACACTTATCATCCAAATAGAAAACGAAGATACAAGTGAATATGGTGCCAATATATTCCCTATAAGTAAAGTTGCTTTGGTTCTGATATTATAAGCAATGTAGTTTTGTGGCACAATACCTAGAGCTGAATGATTATATTATAAGAGAATTTTAATCTGAATTTTTAATTATAAAAGAACAAATTTATTTTGAGGGTGCTTCCCTGCATGCTTCCTAGAAAGGTGTTTCCTATTTACAATTTACGTGAATATACTTAAGTATATGTTTAGGTTACTTAGAATTACAAATAAGATTCAATAGGCATTGCAAGTCTAAATAAAACTATTTAATATGAATCTAAAATAAATTCCTTAAAGAAGTATGAGTTTTATAAATTAAGAAAAACTTTAAAAGAACTTCTTTAAACGGCACACATAGGGGTATTTAGCCGATTTATGTGGCCAAAATTATTTTTATGAATATTTCAACTCGAAATGTTTAGAAAAGACGTGTTTTGACATATAGAATTGTAAATGCTTAAAATCAAGTAAATATACGTTAAAATATTAACAGAGTTGCCACCTGTTAAACATATTTGTTCAATTAGTTAAATGAATTGCTGCAATATGGGTATCAATTGAAATGGGTTTGAAAAGGCTGTGTCTCTTAAGGAACCTCCCAGGGTTTAACAAATCAAATTAAACTTTAATTAAAGTAATTAATAATTCAAATATATATTACAGTATAGGTAAGAAATGGGTGTATTCGAGGTGAAATTAATACGGCAGTGTTCCTTTTTTTATGAAAGAGTATCACGTTCTACGCAAAAATTTGGGCGAACAAATCAGTTGACAATCATTGGCAAATCAAAAGCAATATACAAATTTTTACTGCGAAACTTCTGTTACATTTTAGAAAAGTTTCAGTTGAGCATCAGCAACATGTCTGCAATATTTCGGTAATTATTACGAAGCTCGAACGCACCCAATGTAATAAGACTACATTTTTGTAATAATAACAGTCTTATTTATTATAAAGAGAATTTTGTAAGCATTAACTTAAAATAAATTAGCGTCCTCAATTACTTAAATATCGGAGTGTTCGTTTTTTCAACGAACTGCTTTTCCATACCAAGGTTATTAAGTGCAACGAGTTTGGTACAAATTGATAAATCGGTTACCGAAAAATACATTTGTAGTCAAACGTGCGCGGCGCCACGCCCATTTATTTAATGCTAAGGGGTTATTTCAAGAATCGATTTTATTTATGCCAGTTTTCGCGTTTCTATAAATTACCATTATATGTGAAGTGGACGTGGTTATCGCCTGATTTCAAGAATTTTAAGCAGTTATGTTAGATATAGCCTAAGCAAGACTCATACCGAGTTTGGTATGGATTAGTGAAGCGGATACTGAGATATAGCATTTCATCTTAAGTGTGCGGGGCCACACCCTTTTTCTAAAAATTTAATAATAACCCTATTTTGTTCCAAAATTTTACTTTATTTAGTGATTTTTAACAATTTGGATACAATATTTACTGAAATATCGTAGATTTATCTAAATTGACATTTATCTAAATTTAAACGCTTGTATACCCAAAACTATTTCTTTAATCATCATTTCTATAACACCAATGTAAATGAAAACAAACGTTTATTCCGAAATACATATATAACATAGTTGGGTTCGCCCTACATTTCGGAAGATTTCTAGCAACAGGACCGAAAGGTCCCAGAAAACATGACTTTTGCTAAAATCTCGAAAACTATTTATGTTTTAAATTAAATGGATTCATATTCTGGTTCAGCGGCCTCAAGTTCATCTAAAAAGTTTAATTTTAGTGTTAAAATAGATCTAAAGTAGTGTTACTATATACTAGTTGCGATTTAAGATTTTTCCTTAACACATTTTCTAAGTAAAGATTTATCTGCGATTTTCTGCGGGCAGTCTTTTCACACTATATTAGCCAAATTTCTAAGCTTTCAATTGAACAAAGAATAATAACGCGATCTCTCCCGGGGATACAACAAATTCCTTAATATTCACAAAAATTAACGAAAGAATACTCGTTGAAAACCGCTATATTCGTTACATTTGAATAAAACTTTTGCTTAATAAAACGATTAAAAAAAATTTACCCTTAAATGCATTGTTACCTTCTGTATGCGGATCCATCACTACTTTTTAAGAATACAATGCAGAAATCAAAATATTTACTTAAAACCGTCACGATCTTTCTAGAGAGCGAACATTTATTTATAAGCAGCGTTAGAATATTCTGCTTCCGGTCAACGGTGAGCGTTCGCTGTGCAAGTTAGAAAAGGGAGGGGGACTGGGAAATGTTATTTGGAATGTTCTCTATCGAAAGCGACTTATTTTTTAAGTTTTCTCCAAAATTTTGTCAAATTGGTTTTTGGCCGCTTAAATCGTTCAAATACCCCTATGTGCGGCGTCCTACAAAAGCCCTTCTGAAAGCTCTTTTTTGAGTAGCGAAAGCAGAAGCCCTTCAATTTGTGCCGCTCCATACAAAAAAATAAGGAGAAAGGAATAACTTTCAGAAAGGTCTTTTGGGTAAGATTTTAGCTCCTGATATTATCTACTGGATAGTATTTATGTATGACCCCTCAGTCGTGTACCTGATCAGGAACTTGCACTTTTTCGGCATTCGCCTGAAAAAAATAAGATTTTAACCAAATAAACTAAACAGAAAGAAGATATTCAACATGTTAGAAAAAACGTTTTGTTATCAGTTTTCGACTACTAATGGCAGAAGGCTTAACCTTTTTTTCATAGCAAAAATCTGCTATAAATTAGAGGAGTGTCTATTTCCCTTCATTAAAAAAACCCAGGAAAATTTAAGCGTGGACCAGGACACCAGGACAATTTGTATAAATCAAGACAAATCCTGTAAAATCAGGATGTCTGGCAGCCCTAACTTAGATATTAAAAAACATAACATAATTATTGGAACGGGGAAAAATTAGATTTCGCACGCCTGTTTAATCCAATACAAAACAGCTATTTATTTTTATCTTATTTATTTTTAAATATTTTCTTATAAAAATATAGTTCATTCCATGGTGGAATTATACAAGGTGTTCGACATTGAAGGCGTTTTCGCTCTAAAACCCTTCAGCAAAAATCATTGTTTCCCTCTTTAAAAAAATACTATTTGTCTCCTGTAAAAAGGCGATGATATACGTAATTTCTTAACAAAAATTTTCGTTAACAGTACTGAACAAAGCTTTGACATTTGCTTTATTCTAATTTATTTACCACTGTAAATAAAAAATAAAAATCTAGAAAATTTCTAATTGATTTCAGCTCTTTAAACGTTGGCGTGGCTTTCTTGCTAAAGGATGTATATCAGCTAAAGTTGTTACAGTAGGTATCAATGAAATAAATGAGTAAAAAGCTAATTGCAATGTATAATATTGTTCATTTCTTAGAATTAGATTGTTTGGGTTTGGTGCAACCCCGTGTAAGCTCAATTCAAGCTTTTTCTTCGACTTTAAAGTCTCTTTCGTAAGTCCAAGCAGAAGACATGCGTACACTGAAAATAAAATCTGCGTAAATATAACGAAAACTTGCGTACATTTTACGAAAGTTTTCGTCATTTTGAGCCACGAAAGTTTTCGTTGATTGTACAAAACCGTTTTAGTACATACTACGAAAATATGAGACATCAGATCTTAGTACATTTTACGAACGTATTCGTACTATTTACGAACGAATTTCGTACTACTTACTAAAGAATTTCGTACTATTTCTTTAGTTTTTACGAAATTTTTGTAAAATGCACAAAATAGTTCGTATATTTAACGAAATTATTTTCCTAAAAACTGTGGTCGTTTCGTAGAACTTCCGATTGCTTTCATTCACCACACTGTAAAAGACATAAGACGAATAATAACACAACACTCTTATTTTGCTTTTATTCCTAATTTTAAGCGTTTTTCTTTAAGAAAATGTTTTGCAATGTTTTTATGTGGAGGTACTTGGCAGGTTCGCAGCTTCTTCGATGTTTGTTTCCTCTCTCGACTATAAATTAAAGGAAAATTATAAGGCGTCTGAAAGGAAAGTTTCAGTGAAAAATCATACATGTACTTACTTAAAATTTCATTAAGTAGTGCGTCTGCTCCTGGCTTGGACTTGCCGTTGATAGCTAACTGATGAAACTGCCTATTTATGAAGTCCCACATTGCAGAGCAAGGCTCAGCGGGGGCGATATTAAAAAACATTGTATGCTTAAAAGCATTTATCCACAGCTTTAACATTTAACATTGTATTTTTATCCAGCAAAAGCTTCTTAAAACTTCTCACGTCTCACAGTAGCCTACCAGTAGTTTCGCAATGACACGCAGTACATAAAAATATGATGAAATATTAAACTGACGGTAATTTAGTATACTGTACGAAAATATTCGTCTGTTGTACGAATTTAAAAAAATCTTTCTGAATTTGTTCTATGTACGAAAGTATTACGTAAATTGTACGAATACAGAATTGTAGATTTCGTAAACTTTAAAACCATACGTAAATATTACGAACGCCTTCGTACAATATACAAAATTATTCGTACAGAGATTTGTTCAGTAATTTACGAATGTCTTTCGTAAAATAAACGAAAGATTTCGTAAATTGTACTGAAAAAAGGCTTCACGAAAGTCCTTTTGTTATATTTACGAATGGTTCGCAAAATCTTGTTTCTTTGTGAAAAATGTGTTCGTATTATGAACGAAAGTTTCGTACATTGTACAAAAACCAAGACTACGAAAGTTTTTAGTAGCACTTTTACGAAATTTTATTTTCAGTGTAATATTGGTAATGTTACATTATATGACTTTACCCAATCCTCGGCGTTTGCTGATTGACAACAACAGAAAACAAGAGGAATTCAAAGATACTTATACAACATAATATGTTATATGTTATATTATGTAAATACATAAATACGTATCCGCATGCATATGTACAAAAGATGCAACCTGTGCAATATGTGAGCTCCAAATACTCAGCGAGGTCGTTTAAGTTAAGTTTTACCAAGTCTTACGTCCGCGTTCGTGCATTCGTGGACAATGTGAGCTACCTATGTATGTACACATGTAGGGCGGTTCAAAAATGCGCGTGAAAAAGTAAAGTCTGAATCTTTACGCTCTCACTTCCTATGATTGTTCTATACCGAAAAATATACCCTTATTTTGAAATCAAAAAATATTTAGAGGTCGCTCAAAGCGCCCAAAGTTTTCCATGTATTTTATATGGGGGAAAAACAACTATTCGTAGAAATGGTATAGAATAGTTAAAAATCAATACTTTTCTACCAGAAAACTCTGTTTATCTGCAGAATATTCCCAATAATAATACCCAATTGTTTATTTAACCATTTTTTCATCGCAACTACAATTTATAGGTCCGCCGAAAACCCACAAAAACCCCGAAAAATGCAATGGGGCTACCAATAAACAATCGTTACTATTAAAAAATGGTTAAATAAATAATTGGGTATTATTATTGCAAGTCTCCTGAAGGGAACCAGAGTTTACGATCAAAAAATATTGATTTTCAAGAATTCTATACCATTTCTAAGAAAAATTTTATTTTTACCATATAAAAATACATGGAAAACTTTTAGCGCTTTGAGCGACCTCTAAATATTTTTTGATTTCAAAATAAAAAAATAGGGGTATACTTTTTTCGATATAGAACAATCCTGGGGGTAAGAGCATTACAATTCCGACTTTACTGTTTTTTGGACCACCCTAATGTGCAGCTTTGGTCCAGGACATGAAAAGCGAGCGTTAAGTGGAGCCGCTCCTAGTTTTCGGTTAAAGGGTTAACTAATGTAAGCGGGCTCGCAGTTCGTATGGCTGCATGCAGACGACTGCCTTGAAGGATTAGTTCAAGGCTGATCTTATTGTCGGTTTCCTACGTTCGTAGAATTTTTCGCTGAGATCTCCATTTTCGCTGAGAACGATGGGAGATTATTCAACTTTTTGCTAAACGAATGGCGCTTTGGGCCACAGTCGTGTGTTCTTGACTTCAAAGTAAAATTCGAATTCAAATTGCTGTTACATAGCAGTATTGCGAATATAGATACATATATTGAATTAAAATTAAAATGGAGCATTTAATCGTACCAGAAGCTGAGAGAAAGTTAAAGTTAGTAGTGAAGTTCTTAGGATTATTGCAAATAAATATGTATAATTTTAAAGTCAATAAAAAATAAGTAAATAAAAAGATACTAACAAAAGCTTATTTGGTTTCGTTTGGAAAACTGAAGAAAATATGCAAAATTAAAAATATTGATTTAATATTTCATATGTACTACATAACTATTGATGCGAAATAGAGTACTAAATTTTCTACTATTTTGCAAAGCGACCTTACAACCTTTTGTAAGGGAGCCGTTGAAACATGCTGCCACTACATACAACACCTTGTATAATTGCATCATGGTTCATTCTATAAAAAACACCACACAAATTTACATTTCAAACTTTGTGCAAATATAAAAATTCAGCGAACTTTCACAAAAATTTTACACTTTTCTTTAAGAATTTTGGGAAAAGTTTTGCGTATGAAATTTTATAGCCCATGCAATTTTAGTATAATAAAGTGTGAGTTTCATATGTCTACAAAATAACGTTGATTTTTGGCATTGTTTTTACGGTGTCACTCATTTTCTTCCATACAAAGTATGTTCGAAATTATTTTTATATGGAAGAAAATTAACGACACTGTCAACAAAAAAAAAAAAATTCAAAAATCAACGGAAATATGTTACGGGATTATAATTATGCAACGCAGTGTACCTTTAACTTGTTTGACTTGCGTTTAGAGCACTGATGGGCACCGCTTTGCCCACGGGCAAAGCTCTTTTAAGCTTTCCATACATTTTGTATAGGCGCGTATAGAGTAAAAGCTCTCTCTGCGCATCACTGGTTTAGAGGAAGGTTTATATATATATGCTGCATTAAATATATGCTGCATTAAAACAAAACAAAAATTTTAAACTTCATAACACAACTTTTGCATTTGTAAAAACCACCTCCTTAATTTTTATAAAAATGTTACAATAGCCGCCATTTCGTTTTAAATAAGTATTAAGAAGTGCAGTTTGACTCATCTTCTTCAGAATAGAATCTAGTCTAATGTGTACAAATTTCAAATCAATCGAATCATAAACGTGTGAGATATAGCGAGTTTAAATGAAAATTGCGCTAAAATTGGCCGCTGTGAAAAATCAAGTTTTGTGTCTTTTTCGGCATGAAGCAAAATATCGCCCTGCGACGATATGCGCAGAGAGAGGCAATTTTTATTTCGCGGATTGCGCGACCTTCTATGTATAGATCTTTGGTTTAGAGCAACTTTGAATTGTTCTTGCTTTTTTTAACAATGTTAACTTATTCGTTATTTATTAGTGTGGGCCGAAAATCAGCTTTTTTAGAATTTTAATTGGTAATAGCAAAAAAATGGTGCAAGATTAAAATTTTTGGTCAATAGCTTAGGCTCGCCCAAGCCTGTCAAAGTTCAAGTGGTAAAAAAATGTTTTCTTAGCTTATTTTGTTTCTCTCCAAAAATGTTCCATATACCAAATTATGTAGGACAAATACTTTCGAAGATAATTGCAATTTTAGTAAAAAAAATGTGTAATTAATTTCTTTATTAATTTTTATTTTTTGAGAACAGTGAACTTCACACAGATTTTTTTTTAGAGCATAATAAACAATATTTTTGCTATTACCAATAAAAATTAAAAAAAAAACGACGGATTTTCAGCCCACGCTATTATTTATGTGCTAAAATAAATATAAAACAAATTTTTTGTGTTTTCAATATGGAGAATTTGTCCTCCTGGAATGCTAAAAAATTCTGGTCACCTTAGGTAAGAGCATTACAATTCCGACTTTACTGTTTTTTGGACCACCCTAATGTGCAGCTTTGGTCCAGGACATGAAAAGCGAGCGTTAAGTGGAGCCGCTCCTAGTTTTCGGTTAAAGGGTTAACTAATGTAAGCGGGCTCGCAGTTCGTATGGCTGTATGCAGACGACTGCCTTGAAGGATTAGTTCAAGGCTGATCTTATTGTCGGTTTCCTACGTTCGTAGAATTTTTCGCTGAGATCTCGATTTTCGCTGAGAACGATGGGAGATAATTCAACTTTTTGCTAAATGAATGGCGCTTTGGGCCACAGTCGTGTGTTCTTGGCTTCAAAGTAAAATTCGAATTCAAATTGCTGTTACATAGCAGTATTGCGAATATAGATACATATATTGAATTAAAATTAAAATGGAGCATTTAATCGTACCAGAAGCTGAGAGAAAGTTAAAGTTAGTAGTGAAGTTCTTAGGATTATTGCAAATAAATATGTATAATTTTAAAGTCAATAAAAAATAAGTAAATAAAAAGATACTAACAAAAGCTTATTTGGTTTCGTTTGGAAAACTGAAGAAAATATGCACAATTAAAAATATTGATTTAATATTTCATATGTACTACATAACTATTGATGCGAAATAGAGTACTAAATTTTCTACTATTTTGCAAAGCGACCTTACAACCTTTTGTAAGGGAGCCGTTGAAACATGCTGCCACTACATACAACACCTTGTATAATTGCATCATGGTTCATTCTATAAAAAACACCACACAAATTTACATTTCAAACTTTGTGCAAATATAAAAATTCAGCGAACTTTCACAAAAATTTTACACTTTTCTTTAAGAATTTTGGGAAAAGTTTTGCGTATGAAATTTTATAGCCCATGCAATTTTAGTATAATAAAGTGTGAGTTTCATATGTCTACAAAATAACGTTGATTTTTGGCATTGTTTTTACGGTGTCACTCATTTTCTTCCATACAAAGTATGTTCGAAATTATTTTTATATGGAAGAAAATTAACGACACTGTCAACAAAAAAAAAAAAATTTCAAAAATCAACGGAAATATGTTACGGGATTATAATTATGCAACGCAGTGTACCTTTAACTTGTTTGACTTGCGTTTAGAGCACTGATGGGCACCGCTTTGCCCACGGGCAAAGCTCTTTTAAGCTTTCCATACATTTTGTATAGGCGCGTATAGAGTAAAAGCTCTCTCTGCGCATCACTGGTTTAGAGGAAGGTTTATATATATATGCTGCATTAAATATATGCTGCATTAAAACAAAACAAAAATTTTAAACTTCATAACACAACTTTTGCATTTGTAAAAACCACCTCCTTAATTTTTATAAAAATGTTACAATAGCCGCCATTTCGTTTTAAATAAGTATTAAGAAGTGCAGTTTGACTCATCTTCTTCAGAATAGAATCTAGTCTAATGTGTACAAATTTCAAATCAATCGAATCATAAACGTGTGAGATATAGCGAGTTTAAATGAAAATTGCGCTAAAATTGGCCGCTGTGAAAAATCAAGTTTTGTGTCTTTTTCGGCATGAAGCAAAATATCGCCCTGCGACGATATGCGCAGAGAGAGGCAATTTTTATTTCGCGGATTGCGCGACCTTCTATGTATAGATCTTTGGTTTAGAGCAACTTTGAATTGTTCTTGCTTTTTTTAACAATGTTAACTTATTCGTTATTTATTAGTGTGGGCCGAAAATCAGCTTTTTTAGAATTTTAATTGGTAATAGCAAAAAAATGGTGCAAGATTAAAATTTTTGGTCAATAGCTTAGGCTCGCCCAAGCCTGTCAAAGTTCAAGTGGTAAAAAAATGTTTTCTTAGCTTATTTTGTTTCTCTCCAAAAATGTTCCATATACCAAATTATGTAGGACAAATACTTTCGAAGATAATTGCAATTTTAGTAAAAAAAATGTGTAATTAATTTCTTTATTAATTTTTATTTTTTGAGAACAGTGAACTTCACACAGATTTTTTTTAGAGCATAATAAAGAATATTTTTGCTATTACCAATAAAAATTAAAAAAAAACGACGGATTTTCGGCCCACGCTATTATTTATGTGCTAAAATAAATATAAAACAAAGTTTTTGTGTTTTCAATATGGAGAATTTATCCTCCTGGAATGCTAAAAAATTCTGGTCACCTTAAATATAAACCTACATATGATCGACTTATCTCAGCATTCAGTACGAAAACGCCCTATCTCAGAAAACATTTCAAGAAGGCCTTATCTCAGAATTTGGCTTAAAAACGCCCTATCTCAACTGAAAATATATTAAAAATATGTTGAGATAGGGCGTTTTCGAACGGGCTGACGAGATAGGTTGATCTTCTTCTCAGATGTCGATATGTAAATGTATTCGTCAATTGAACAATACCCAGCAAAAAATTGGTAATCGCTTTTAGTGGTAACGTGTTCTAGAAGGCATAGCGTTATAATGCCTTCGAATTTTTTCGCTTCTTTTAGGCATTGCCAGTAATGCAAAGTAGAATGTGCTACAATATTTTATTTATCTCGCTTCTTCGTTTCATTTCGGGGAATGCAAAGTAGAATGTCCTATAATATTTATTTTTTAATTCGTTTATTTGCTTAATTTCCGGGAATGCAAAGTAGAATGTCCTACAATATTTTATTTGTTTCGCTTCTTTGCGTCATTTCGGGGAATGCAAAGTAGAATGCTGCATCGTAGTCAGCTGAAAAATGGAATGAATATCCAAAAATTCTTTTTCTACCGTTACTTTCTGTGGAAATTTGTCTCGCATAAAAATCATGTTTTGCTTTGTTCAATTTGCAGCGAAGTTGAAGTCAGTCAATGAAGTGACGTACAAGAGTGAGGAAGTACAATTTTAAGCTTAATTAAATATGCATGTATGTACATACCGATTTTAAAGAAAATCTAAATACCTAAATACATACATATGTACGCTGATTTATAAAAATTTCAATTAATTTTAACCTTTTAAGGCATTTTCTGATTTCAATTTAATATAAATAAGTATGTACTTATCTAGGCATTCTACATTAGTGTCTCTGTAAGGCATTCTTTGTTCGCTTCTCTGGATTCTGTTTATCCATGCGTTCTCCCTTCGTTTGAAGGTAATGCTGCGGGTAAGGGCTTACCTCCAATGACATGCCCATGTTAAAATAAGGCCTTCTTGAAGCGAAACGGTAAGCGATTCCCATCGCCTAGCTCGTTTCCACTTTCGTTTCTGTGGTAATCGTGTTTTTTGCTGGGTATGAACTAAAGAGCTAGCTCATTAAGGTGAACGAACTACAACTGAACGGTTCACTCAAAAGAACAAAAGTGCCCCCAACTCTAATATATATTCAAATGTATGTGTGTAAGTAAGTGTACAAACCGCTTAACTTGAGAAGATATATTGCTTTTCTTCTAGAACTAAGCACATATCTTGGCTTACATACATACTAAGAAGAAAATACCCGAAACATTTCGGCACTTTAATCTCACTATTTAATGCTTTTATTACTATATAGTATCTGTTTAATTCAATATATATAAGAAAAAAGGTTAGGAAGACTAACCGACTAAGGGCACAGTTCATTCATTTCATTTTGCTGTGGTGTAGTGGTAAGCAGTGCGCGCTTCCACTCCGCAACGCCTGGGTTCAAAGCCTGGTCAAAACAACATCTCAAAAAAATATAGAAAAAAGGTTTTTTTCTTAACAGCGGTCGTCCCGTGGCAGGCAATGGCAAACCTCCAAGTGTATTTCTGCCATGAAAAAAAGCTTCTCATAAAAAAAATACAATCGCCGTTCGGAGTCGGCGTAAAACTGTAGGTCCCTCAAGGCGCACGCCACAAATCGGAGGAGAAGCTCGGCCAAACACTAACATATGTGTAAGCGCCAATCTATTTTTATTATTATACAACATCGATAATACAAATGTGAATCCCGTTTTACAAAAAATTTAAATTTAACCAGAGTTTAACTATAGTAGGGATGACGGTTTAAAATCTTGTTAACTAAGTATTTTCATTTGCTTTAGTGAGTAATACATAATTTCTTACTGACTAGCTATTTAATGTATTTAGAAAACTTAATGAAAAAATTTAAATTATAAATTAAGTACCAACATAAGTAAGAAAATAACATAGTCTTAAAAAATAGAGCAAATAAATGAAAAATCGGAAAAAGTATTATTATTCAAAACATTAAGGTATCCACACACTTGCGCGATTCTCTCGGTGCGACAAAAATTACAACAATGCCGACCATAGTTTTACATGAGGAACCACACACTTGTACGATTTGGCTGCAGCGATTTATTCGAACAATCACAGTTCTTCTTTTGGTCGTGCCGAAATATCAGACTGCCGCCTTTTGAGAACGAAAAAGGTCAATAGAAGGATTTTACAATATTAAAACAAAATTAAACCTAAGAAAACAAAACATATTCGAACTTAAACTTAAGAATTTTATTTTTGTTGAAAAATACTTTTTGTTTGTCTATAAATTGACAGTTTTTGCTGAGATAAAATCGTACAGATGTGTGCGTACTTGCGTTTTCGAAGCAGTAACGTCTGTAGCATCAAAAACGGGGCGGATTTGTTGCGACAGAATCGCATAGGTGTGTGGATGCCTTAAAACTCAATTAATGATCTTGTGATTGGTCCATTCAGGGCATAGTTGGATTTATAAGCATCAACAAAACATATATATATAATGCCTAAGAAGTACTGTTAATATGATAACCGATAGTTAAACCCTTTACGTGTTGGAAAATCTCGCTTGTGTAATACGAAACTGCATCGATTTTTCATCTCTCCTGAACAATTTCAAGAAATGGACTTGGCACCTTTTCACCCTTAGGTGACGAGCTTTCATACTTTTAAAATAAAGTGTTATGAACGTGAAATAAGGTTGGTGCTATAATAAAAAATTTAACAATTAAAAAGAAAGTGGAAAACTTTAAACCGCGACGGTGTCCATTCGAACGACATGACCAAGCCAGCGGAGCCGCTGTATTTTTATTCGCTGTACTATGTCCATTCCGTTGTAAAGCTCATACAGCTCATCGTTCCATCGTCTACGGTACTCGTCGTCACCAACGCGTAAAGGCCCGTAAATCATCGCAAAATCTTTCTCTGGAATACTCCAAGAGCCGCCTCATCGGTTGTTGTCATTGTCCATGCTTCTGCGCCATATACCAGCACGGGCATGATGAGTGACTTATAGAGCGTGGTTTTCGTACGTCGAGAGACGACTTTACTCCTAAATTGCCTACTCAGTCCAAAGTAGCACTTGTTGGCAAGAGTAATTCTGCGTTGCATTTTCATGCTGACATTATTATCGGTGTTAATGCTGGTTCCCAAGTAAACGAAATTCTCTACTTTCTCGAAATTATAACTGTCAAAAGTGGCATGGGTGCCAAGGCGCGAATGTGCTGGATGTGTGTTTGATGACAGGAGATACTTCGTCTTGTCCTCATTTACCACCAGACCCATTCGCTTTGCTTCCTTATCTAACTTGAAAAAGGCAGAACAGACTTCGCGGTTCTTGTTACCGATGATGTCCATATTATCGGCGTAGGCCAGCAATTGCACGCTCTTGTAGTAAATTTTTCCTGAGTGGTTAAGTTCTGCAGCTCTTATTACCTTCTCCAACATCAGATTAAAGAAGTCACATGAAAGGGAGTCACCCTATCTGAAACCCCGTTTGGTGGCGAACGGTTCGGGGAGGTCTTTCCCAATTCGGACGGAGCTGGTGGTATTGCGCAACGTCAGTTTCCACATCCGTATCAGTTTGGCAGGGATGCCAAATTCAGACATAGCGGCGTATCGGAAACTCCTTTTAGTGCTGTCGAAAGCGGCTTTAAAGTCGACAAATAGGTGGTGAGTGTCAATCCTTCTCTCGCGGCTCTTTTCCAAGATGTGGCGTATTGTGAATACCTGCTCTATAGTGGATTTGCCAGGTCTGAAGCCACACTGTTAAGGTTCAATAAGTTCGTTGACGGTGGGCTTCAGTCTTTCGCACAATACACTCGATAACACCTTATAACCTATGCTTAGAAGGCTGATCCCGCGGTAGTTGGCGCGAATGGCGGGGTCGCCTTTCCTGTGGATTGGACAGAGCACACTTAAATTTCATTCGTCGGGCATACGTTCTTCTGACCATATTCTGCATAAGAGTTGTTGCATACAATTCCCGGAGAACAAACTCCCCGGGACTATTCAGAATCGGGCTGACATTTAAGGCGCAGCGAAGCATGCAGGGTAGCTGCTAGTCATGAATAAGAATTCCTTGAGGATTTTTTACTTTAAATTTCGGAGTTGAGCCGTCAAAAGAGTGTCAAACAGCTCTTTAGAAGTTCGAGTTTCCTTCTCTCAAGTTTTCAAGGAAAATTCTACTCTCTGGGAGTTAATTATTGTAGGAAAAACATTCCCGGAGAACAAACCGGGAGTATTCTGAATTGAGCTGACATTTAAGGCGCAGCGAAGCACGCCGGGTAACTGCTAAAATCTAAAACCTAGCTACGTTACAGAGCATTGTGGGGTGAATACCATTTAGAGAAGTTATTATTCATTCTGAATAGCAAGATCTAATGGTTATTTTAAGATCAGCTGTGAAATGTCTGTAATCCGTTTCGATAGCCTCTGAAAAGAAGAAGTGATTGGTAAAGAGTCCTGAAAGCTACCGCCAAGTCAGCGTACGAAGCACGATCGACGCCCTTCGGCCCTTCATCAGACAGATGAGCTTTCTCAAAGTCGAGGAGCTCGCATCGCCTTCTAAAGCACTAAAGACAGAAACGAATACCTCATAAAGGAAACCACGTAGTTAAATGAAGGATACGTTTTTGAAAAAGTTTTAAAGATTTGTTTGTATTTATCCAATATTTTTGCGCGTTTAGTTTCTTATTTAAATATTTAATTCTAAAAAGTATTCAGGACCTTAAAACAAATTATTTAATATTTTCTTCTACATACTAATGTATGTATGAATATCAGTGTAAATCTAGGTCCTGACGTGGTTATGTAAGCATAATTTTGTAAGAAACTACTTGTTTCTTGCAGACTTACTCAGTTTGCGTCTGCGCATCAACGGAGGATAACTTCATTTCTGAGTTTTCGTTTGCTTCGGGCATTTCAGGCACAGGAACCTCCAAGGGCATGGGAGCTGCACCTGGGTATAAACGCTTGCGCTTAAAAATATTTGCCTGCAATGGGCAAGTAATAAAATCCCTCGCGTTGAAATTATTTTCACAGACACGGGAAGAATCTTCCAATTGAACACCGCAGCTGTTCTCCCAACGAAATCTTCTAACTTCGAAACTAGGCGCCTTAAAGCATCGCACTACTTTAACGTCTTGGCTCTTGTCACACACAGCGCAACGCTCGAAGTTCCTGCTCCTTTTCCGTTTTGTATATGTATCTATAAATGGATGTGGTCGAAAAACAAAAAAAAAGTCACACAATTCAAAACTATCTCACAGCACGCAATTGAATTTTAAATGATAATGGAAAATGGCAACTTGAAAAGGGTTAAAAGTTATTCATCATTTGACATTATAGTCGTTGTTCAAAAGAGAGAAATGTCAAAATCCCTTCTACCTTATTTGATATGCCTTGCCATGGTTTCAAAAATGTGATTGTTTGATTTAAAAAATTTAACATCCACTCTTGAGACTGGTTACAAATTGTAAACGCAAAATATGTAGTGTGTTGTGGAATGGTTGAGACCCATTCACATAGAGAATGAGAATGAAAAAAACTCACTCATGTATGATTGTACGTTTATGGGAGTGCAATCTGTAATTATCATTCAGTACTAATACTATTTGTTGTATCAGGGTTGAGGTTTTTGTACTCAAAATGTGAAACCAGAAGATTGCCGTCTCTCTAAAAAGAAGTAAACACATCAGTATTTGATGCTTAAATATTTTTCTTACTTTTTGGCCGAGCTTCTCCTCAAACTTAATGTTGTTGTGACACAAATGAAGACACCTACATTTTTAAGGCTGACTCCGAACGGCAAGTGATATTATTAGAAGGGTTTTCAAGGCAGAATATACTCGAAGGTTTGCCATTGCAGGCCGAAGGACGACTGCTATTTTGGGTTATTATCTGACCTGTGATCTAACCATGGTCCTATGGAGCAGTTTTTCCGTTGTGCAACTAAAGTGTCAAATTGACACTTTTTGGAGATCGATGCGCCCTGACACTGACGTTTTAAAAATAGGCTTATTTTGAAACTTTTCCAAAAAATCATGCGACTTTTACCCCTTTTCTTTGATTTAAAATTCTATATACACATTTTGACGATTCCTTCATAAATTATATTTTTCTTACGTGTTTAAAAATGCATTTAGTATTTACTTTTCAAAGAGACTTAAAAATTCCACCTCCGGCCAGAGTTTGAATGATTTCAACCTTTTTATTATGTCAAACATTTTCCGAATGATGTAAGTACATTTTTTAACTGCAATTTTGTTTTCATACTAAATGCAAAAAATGCATATTGCGGCTTTTTAAGATACATATATAATATATCTAACTATTTTTGACAGAAAATGTGATCTCCATTAATAATTTATTAAAAATAATGGGACATAGTCACAGATGAAAAAAAGCCAAAACTAACGTAAGAGTCGATTTTATTTCGACAATGAATATGCCCTAATAAGTTTGGAAAGGTAAAACAATGAAAGTCTTTACATACATGGCATAAACGATTTGAATGACTTGAAGACACTTTTAACCACTCTGCACACATATAATCACTCTGCTACGTCGCGACGTCAGCAGCGCCAACAAGAAGCGCTCCCCACCGCCATCAGCAGAGCGACGTCAACAGCGCCTACTAGATCGCTACTCCTCGGGGCGAGCAGAGCGCCACCTGTCAACTGCACTAGGGCGATACTCATCGGCGCGAACAGAGCGCCACTTGTCAACGTCACCAGAGCGATATTCACCGTCGCGACCCGAGCGCTACTCTCCGGCGTCACTATAGCGATACTTACCGACGCGACTCGAGCGCTGCTCTCCGGCGACACCAGCGCGATACTCACTGGCGCGAACAGAGCGCCACTTGTCAATGACATCAGAGCGCTACTCTCCTGCATTGCAAGAGCGTCACTCACCGGCGCAACCAGAGTGCGACTCACTGACATTGCCGAGGGCGCTACACACCGACGCGACCAGAGCACCACTTACCGACGTTAGCAGCGCGCCACTCATCGGCATCCGCAGAGCGCTGCCCTCTAGTAAGTGCTCATTTACACACGGCGATTTTTGTTGCCGCAACTCGACGTTTGTAGGAGAGAGCGTGACGAGGAAAGGAGAGGGGCACCGAGTTGCTCGTGCTCGGGCAACACGCTTTGTGCTCTCGTTCGGCTGTGTAAATTGAACCGCTGTTCACAGCTGACAACAACAACTGCATACACACAAATCGCCGTGTGTAAATGAAACGAGCAACACCAAAAGGGAATGTGAAAAATCGCGGCGACAAAAGTTTTCGTGTATAAACGCAGTCTAATAAAGCCACGCCACTACGGCATAACGGGCGAGTAACGGAACAAGGAGCCGATACCCAACTACCAGAAGCGACATTTCTGGAATTTTCCGTCGTGACATTTTCTTGTTATATGTTTTACAGAAGTTAAGGAATTTAGATAATAAAGTACGATTTACCAGAGCTCCGAAATCTACAAATTTATTGTAACGGACCCTGGACACAGCGGTATATAAGAAGCGTCGGGGCAACAAAAACACTTCGTTACACATTTTACAAACAATAATAAATATCACAGTGTTTGACAATTTCAAAACTTACATACATTTATATAAACATTTATTACCTATAATCACGATAAATTTATCTGGTCACACTACTTAGGACCTAGTTCCAAATAATGTCTCAAAATGTAGACGTCTACATTTTAAAACATTTTCTAACCGTCAAATTTGTGGTGTTGTTGTTTCCCATACAAAATGAAAAACGACGCCGTCTACATTTTGTCACACTCAAAGGTATGTTTTTTACGCGTCTACATTTTGCAGCCTCGCAGCAGGGTTGCATTATGGCAATACCAATCATATCTTTTTAATTTACTGGGCACATTTTCCGTATTTGCATTTGATTTGAGCGCAATGGCTGCTGAAAACAAACAAATCAAGGAAAAGAAAGAACAAATATTGGCAATTGGTAGTAAAGTTAAACAATTAAAATTTTGCAGAACCAAAATCGAAAGGGGACATATAAGAAATGGACGCAAAGAATAATTCTCTGGCAACAGCAGTAAAGTTTTTCGACGATTTTGTGACGACTGCTAGAAAGAGTGCTCACAGTTTGATGCTAAAAATGTAGACGTCTACATTTTGAGACAAATTTGGGACGAATTGTGAACTCCCCAATTGTTTTATCCCTGTCTTGTAAGGCCACTAGCCCGATCACTTTAGACTAAAATCGACGTAAGAACAAAATTCCAGGAAGAAACTTTTTACGCAGTTAGGTGTTTCCTGTTTTGGTGAACACAAAATGAAAATTTTTCCCCCAATCGCGATATGGGAAATGTCGGCCATCTCGGATTTTGTGTTTTTTACGATTTGCGCGTGAATTTTGCATTTGTCGCGAAAAAAGTGAAGAACAAATTTGTAGAATTCTATTCCCTACAATTTTCATGTGCCTATCATTTTTTAAACAATTATTAATTACCAATAATATGCAAAAAATGCCCAAAATTAGGTAAATGGCGCGGTTTTTTCGAATTTTGAGCAATTTTTATTTGAAATAAGTGCCACATTTAAATGCCAAAGTTGCAGAGGACGAAATTTACAATAAACGCATTATTTATATGTTCACGTACGACGTGTAGATCTCGACCAACAACGCGCTCAATGCAGCGGCAAGGGAGAAGCTACTCAAAACTATTTGCCACTACACCACAGCGGCCGGCCAATCATATCAAGTTACTTAAACTGAAATTTTCAAACAGATGGCAACTCTCTAATTTTTTTCCTCTATATTCTAAGTTAGACCTCTAGCGATACATCGATGAAAACTGAATTCGATTCCATGCATTAGTTCTCGAGTGATGCGCGTACAAATATACAGACAGACAGACAGACAAAAATTCTAAAAATTGTTGATTTGGCTTCTGTAGGTCTAATAAAGACCCCCCATATTAATTTTTCTTCAATATCTATAAGGTAAAGGCATCGGCCTGTTACAATTTTATTATAAGTATAGATATAGATTTCATTTATAATTTAGTGTTTTGCCGGCTCGAGGTCAATTTTAAAAAATTCTTTATGAAAACACAAGTTTTTTGGTGTTTATTTCCGATATATTTCGGTTACGCTTCGGTAACCGTCCTCAGGGCAACTATTGACAAACATGTGAAACATAAAATATACGTAAACACAAATTCCAAAAACAATAATTAAAAAGAAAACGTATACATACATTAATTTACACGTCCGCACTGTTTGACGTGGAGTTTGGTACTGTCGATTTGTTTGTAAGCAAGTGTCTGTACAAGTGAGCGCAGTTTTCAGTGTCCGTTTTGTAGTTCAGTCTTATGTTTGCCGGTGTGTTTATTATATGTAACATTTCTAAGGTAAAGCGCTTATTGTAGTGTTGTTCTTGTTGTAGAATCGCAGCGTCGTTGAAATTCGGTGAGTGGCCGCTAGCAGCACAGTGGGCCATGAGTGCTGTTTTTTTGATATTTGTAAGCTGACATTGTTTCAAATCCGATTTGTGTTGTGCTAATCTAGTTTTTAATTTTGATTTTGTGGTTCCTACATATAGGCTGTTACATGACTCGTTGTTTTTACCTTTACAAGGGATTTTATAAATAACATTACTTTTTTCCAATTCGGGTATTTTTGACTTCGTTTTATTAAATATGTTTTTTAATGTAAATATGTAAACCGAATTTCAACGACGCTGCGATTCTACAACAAGAACAACACTACAATAAGCGCTTTACCTTAGAAATGTTACATATAATAAACACACCGGCAAACATAAGACTGAACTACAAAACGGACACTGAAAACTGCGCTCACTTGTACAGACACTTGCTTACAAACAAATCGACAGTACCAAACTCCACGTCAAACAGTGCGGACGTGTAAATTAATGTATGTATACGTTTTTCTTTTTAATTATTGTTTTTGGAATTTGTGTTTACGTATATTTTATGTTTCACATGTTTGTCAATAGTTGCCCTGAGGACGGTTACCGAAGCGTAACCGAAATATATCGGAAATAAACACCAATAAACTTGTGTTTTCATAAAGAATTTTTTAAAATTGACCTCGAGCCGGCAAAACACTAAATTATAAATAGAAAGGTCGCTAAAACCATCAGTATAGATTTCATTTATTTTACCAATTTAATTAAATATAATTTTTCAAACAGGTGGCAGTCCTCCCCAAAAATATTTTCGGCAGGAAAATTTTCTTAACCTCTTCAGTTTTATACCCATATTGCAATATTCCATTTATCTTATAAATTAAGTTAAATTAAATATTTCAAACAGGTGGCAACCCTAAAAAATATTTTCGGCTATAAGCCCTTTTAAAAATCTTTCTTTTGACGCCCATACTGAAATATTCACTTTTTCTTATCAATTTACCTAACCCGAAATTTTCAAACAAGTGGCAACTCTCTATTTTTTTCCTTCTATATTTTAAGCTAGACCTCTAGAAATACATCGGTGAAAACTACAGTCAATTTTATGCATTGGTTTTGAAGTGATGCGCGTGCAAACATACAGACAGACAGACATGTTTAAAAACACAGTATACACGTATATTGTATTTGGAGTGCAATGGGGTATATTTGGAGTGCAATGGGGTATATTTGTTATGCTGGGTATGCATGGCTATAGTCAATCCCGACTCTTGCGTCCTCGTTCGCGCACTCTGGGCAACGTGAGCAACCCATGTGCAAGATGCGGTAATCAATCCGAGTGGAGTCTTGGATCACAGCAGAGAGAGAGGGAGCTTCGGTGGGGCCACTCCGTCTTATTCGGTTTAAGGGCTCATTGAAGTCTGCAGCATCTGTTCACCAGTAGGTGCGGCTGCAAGCGGGTGTCTACTTGGAGCAAGCGGCACGCCATATAAACGTGTATTTGGTTGCGAAACCACCACCGTCCCAGCAATGGGTTNTCTTGGATCACAGCAGAGAGAGAGGGAGCTTCGGTGGGGCCACTCCGTCTTATTCGGTTTAAGGGCTCATTGAAGTCTGCAGCATCTGTTCACCAGTAGGTGCGGCTGCAAGCGGGTGTCTACTTGGAGCAAGCGGCACGCCATATAAACGTGTATTTGGTTGCGAAACCACCACCGTCCCAGCAATGGGTTGTGCGCTAGGTTTGGGACCCGTTACGTAAAAACCACTTCCAGTGAAGAAGCAAGGCAAAGCCTCGGATGAGACCCCTCTTATGAAGACGACCACGGCAAACGTTTAAAGAACTTCGATTTGAGGGCATGCACCTGGAATGTCCGGACCCTTAATGGGGAAGGTGCTTCTGCCCGGCTGGTTGATGTCCTCGTAAGGACAAAAGCTGACATCACCGCCATCCAAGAAAAGCGTTGGACGGGGCAAGGCAAGCAGTGTCTGGGGCCTTGCGATGTTTACTACCTCTGCCATGTAAAGGAGCGCAAATCCGGAGTTGGATTTGTGGTGAGAGAGAGACTCCGTCGCCGAGTACTGTCGTTCACCCCGGTGGAAGAGCGTCTAGCCACAATCCGCATCAAAGCTAGATTCTTCAACATCTCGCTCATCTGCGCCCATGTCCTGACGGAATAGAAGGATGAGGCATCCAAGGATCTCTTCTATGAGCGCTTGGAGAGTCGAGCGCTTGGAGTCGACATTTCACCGTCTGATTATGATGAGGTACGGATAGCAATAACGCGGCTGAAAAACAACAAAGCTGCTGGAGCTTACAGCTATTCAAGTACGGTGGCGAGGAGCTGATAAGGTGCAAGCACAACTCTTGGTCAGAATATAGTCAGATGAACCCATGCCCGACGACTGGAATTTAGGTGTGCTCTGCCCAATCCACAAGAAAGTTGACCCCGCCATTTGCGCCAACTACCGCTCGACCAGCCTTCTAAGCATAGGTTACAAGTTCTTATCGAGCTTATTGTGTGAAAGACTGAAGCCCACCGTCAGTGAACTGATTGGGCCTTATCAGTGTGGCTTTAGACCTGACAAATCCACCGTAGACCAGGTATTCGCAATACGCCAAATCTTGGAAAAGACCCGCGAGAAAAGGATCGACACTCTCCACCTATTTTTCGACTTTAAAGCCGCTTTTGACACCACTAAAATTAGTTGCCTATACGCCGTTATGTCTGAATTTGGCATCCCTGCCAAACTGATACGGATGTGTAAAATGACGTTGAGCAATACCACCAGCCCCGTCAAAATTGGAAAAGACCTCTCCGAGCCGTTCGCCACTAAACGGCGTTTCAGACAGGGTGTTATGGAACCTTTTTAGAGTATTCACTATGGGTTGACAATTGTTTGTTAGTTGTACCATTTTCAGATGATGGCCCGAAAAAGTTAGTTGGTGTCTGCCTGTGTGCATCTCGCTGTCCCGGAGCTTCAGCCACATTGTGGATTCGTTAAAACAAATACCGACTAAACCATCACTTCAGACAACCCCAAGGCCTAACAAAAACAATTTATGCACACATAAGGGTTAAAGGAATCTGCTCAGCAACACAATTAAAGACCAATCCGCATCCTAATTACAAAAGTTACGCACCCATTTACCTTTCGCCTCGCGACTGTTCTTCTTTTTGTTTGTCGCTCTTTACCTTCCCTCCATGACTCTCTAGATGGAAACGAAGAGTCCCAATATGAACTGTTAACAACTAAATTTCAGGCCTTGGATTAAATATTCAATAATTCATTTTATTATTATCTCCTACTATCAAATTACGACAGAACTAGAATTTAAATCCATAATTCGCCTATAGCTATACATGTGGGATGCTAAGTGAAACTATAACTATATATTACAAAATTAACCTGTCAGACTTGCTATAGTTAAATATATGGTGATATTAGAAAAGAGAGTAAGTACTAAGTAGAATACCACTGCGATATTTATTACCCTGGGTTTTCCGGCTAAGATTTGTACATACAATTCAATATAAATTGTTTCCTTCTTTCAATCATTCAATTTTCGATATGATTCTTATTGCATTGCATTACCTCCATTCGGTTATTCTGATTTTCTTATTTCTTTATGCTAACTCCACTGAGAAGCTTAATGATCATTAACTTATAACTCACTCACATAAAATTTAGAGAGAGGGAGCAAAAACGAATGGGTAAAAATGAAACAAAACTTACTTGTAGGTGTTGTTGGAACTCGTAGAAGGCCTCCGACGATTCTGCTGCACCGCTGAAAAAGGAATTTTACTACCTGCATACAATTTGCACTTTGACTATTCTGTTTTCGTAGTTTATTATTTAGGAACGCAAAACCAGTTTTTTTTTTAAGCGCGATCAAATGCGAGTGGAATTCTTTCAGTCTCACTACTCACATTTCTCTTATCACTTTCCTCTATTTAATATATTTCTATGTTTTTTTTTGTGCAATTTAAATGCTTTAAATCTTGTTGGATATTCTTGTTTCTTAATTAAACTTTTTAATTCATATTATTTTATTTAACAATTACTAATGAAACCATTTCTGGTAGCACGTTTTTCTTTAACAACATTTTACATATTTAGCATACTTCATTATCTTGTAATAAAAGGCACGTTTATAATTTTTGTCGGCGGATATAATATAACCCAAATCGGCATGCGTGAGACAACTCCGCCTTACTATGTTTCCGATATAGGTAATGAATTGAAAACAAAAAGAACTTTTGGGGAATTACTTTACCACTTCGATAATCGAGAAATCAATACTTTTATACATATTTATATGCCCGTAAATATTTCCTCAGGAAGATGAGGATGGTATGTGTGTACCTTTGTAAGAAGATTTTATACAAACGTAATTGCGTAAGTAAGAGTAGTCAAAATGCTCGAAAAATATATAATAAATTCTCCCCCGGTTAAACTTATCCGCTTCTCGCCATCTTGCATATGGACTGAAACTTCAGTAGACGTAGGGAGCCTCAGGTTACAATGTTGTAGGTGCAGGTGCTCGGTCTAATAGCTCCGGTACTGTGACGGTTTCCTCCTAGTCATTACCGAATTATAACCATCGCTTTATATCAGGAACCGACAGAAAAGAGGTCCGCAAACAGCTTTTTTTTATCCGATTGGTGAAATTATTTCGCGATATAAATTTATTTTTTTTTTTTAGATTTTTATGGGAAGAAAAAAATTTTAATCCGTCTTACTTTCAGCGGTTGTGTAGGCCGGGACTTAGCTGTTCGTTTGCGACTTGCGTTGAAGATGCCATCCTAAAAGGGACTTCAATGTGCCCTTCAGGGCTTTATATAGCCAGAAAAAAAGTGGCGTGATGCAAAAAGGAGATAGTTAGACATAAATGAAAAATGTGTATATACAGTTGTCACCGTGTGTGTTTTTTACAGCAAATGGTTTGCGCAAACATTTCGTTATGCTTGAGATTCTTTAATGTCTTTGCCGTGATACGAAGCCACCTTGCCACTTTTTATGTCTTTTAATTGATACATATTATTGCCTTTAGTGGCAAGAACAGAGGATTTGACAAAAACGGGTGCTAATTTTGTATTAAATTTCTTAGAGCTGTCGCTTAAAGTAAAATTTCGACGATATACTTCGTCCCCTATTCTATTCCGATCTTTCAAAAGCGCTCTGTATATTATTCGACAACTCGGTACGCACGAGTCGAAGCTTATCAACCCTGTCTATTACAACATCCCCTCCCAAAGACTCGAGCGTACGCAGCAACCTGTAATCATTAGCATGGCTTAGCATCTGTTGACCAAACATAGCGTAATATGGCGTGCAGCCAATAGTTTGGTGATACGACGACCGAAGTGCTTCAGCAATCAATTGCAGATTTTTGTCCAACTTTGTTTGATCAGCCCCGAGGTATGATCGAATCCCAGCTATAACGGAGCGATTGACCCTCTCACTCGCGTTAGCTTGCGGAGAGTATAATGCGGTAAAGGAATGTTTAATTCCTCTAGAGGACAAACAGTTTTTAAATTAAACTGATTTAAACTGACTGCCGTTGTCAGATAAAACGAATTCGGGTGTACCGAAGTCACAAATAGGAAAAATATGTCTTTCTAAAAAGTCACAAATAGGAGTAGCAGTAAACTTTTTCAAGGGCTTGAGAAATGGAAATTTGGTCAAGTGGTCAAAGATTATCAGGACTCCACTATTACCCTGCTTAGAGCGGGGTAAGGACCTAAAAGGTCAATATACAATCTTTGACATGGACGTTCAGAATTTAACTTCGCTGTCATAGGTGGACGAAGGACAACGTTTGTTGATTTACTCTGTTGGCAAATGTTACAGCAAGAAATGAAAGTTTTGAAGTCATTTAGCATGGAAGGCTAATAGAAATTTAAACGAAGCCGTTCCAAAGTTTTGCCCATGCCACCATGGCACTTGTTTGGAGGACAATGGGCCTTTTCGATTGTTTCCTGGATTAAAGCCTTTGGAATCCAAAGTTTCCAACATAAATCGTCTCTGTCCATATCTCCATTAGCATATTCAGTTCGTTTGTAAACTTTTTGGTCTTTGACCTGCAAGTCAGGCAATTTATTTTGAGCTTCTTGAATTGTTTGTTTGAATTTATTATACTCGTCTGAATTGAAATCGTTCGAGTCCAAATCAATTAATGGAAAAATATAAACCTCACCCAGCTCATCGAAATTTTGCCTTGATAGCGCATCGGGTACAATATTCTATGAACCACGTCTGTGTTCGATTTTAAAACGATAACCCTGAAGCTTAAGCGACCAGCGTGCTAACATGCCACTTAGATCCTTTTGCTTCATCATCCACTGCAAACTGGCATGATCAGTAACTATGGTAAAGTCTTGGACTTCGACATAGGCACGAAATTTTTTTAAGCTAAGGATGGCTGCCAAGCATTCAAGTTCTGTTACGCTATAGTTGCTCTGAGCGCGATTTAATTTTTGCGAAAAATATGTAACAGGCACTTCTACACCTTCATCGTTTACTTGGGCTAAAACAGCTTCCACGCCTAGTTTGCTTGCATCGCATTGAATAAGAAAAGGTTTGCGGTAATTGGCATTTGCTATTATTGGTGCTGATGATAGCAAACTCTTTAGAAAGTCAAACGCGTTGTGTGCGTCTTCAGTGCATTTGAAAACTTTGCCTTTTTTTAGCAAATTAGTCTAGTCATAGCTGCGGCTACTGATGCAAAATTTGGTACAAAGCGTCTGTACCACCCAGCCATTCCAAGGAATCTACGTAGTTGTTTGACCGTGGTTGGTTGTGGATATTGAGTGACCGCTGATATCTTATCCGGATCTGTTCTGAGTGTACCATTTCCTACAATGCACCCAGGTACCTAATTTCGCGAAGACAAAATTTACTTTTTTCTATATTTATAGTTAATCCTGCTCTTCGTAAGTGATGTGCGACTTCGGACAACGTTTTCATATGAACATAAAAATTTTCGGAAATAATGAGTAAATCATCGAGATACACAAACACGCTTACTCTCAACTGGGAGGAAATCACGCGGTCCATAAGCCCACATAAGGCCTGCGGAGCATTGCATAAGCCAAAAGGCATTACGCGATATCTATACAGAGGACGGCTTGGTACCGTGAAACATGCCAAATCTCTGCACTTTTCTGACAATGGAATCTGCCAAAATGCTCGTCTCAAATCGAGTGAGGAAATAAGCTCTGCTCTCGGTAAGCGACTAACTATCCCATCGAGGGTATGCGTCTTTGATAGTAACGCTGTTTACTTTGCGTGAATCCAAGCACAGACGGACTTTCTCACCTTTGCGGACTAACACGACCGGACTCGACCACGGACTGTTGGGTGATTCCTCAATTACACCCAACCTTAACATTTATTTCCCTATGGAGGAATTTCTCTACGGCGGGGGAAATAGGGAAGTACCGCTGCTTCATCGGACGGACGTTTGGTTCCAGCTCTATAACGTGTTCAATCAAATTGGTTTTACCAAGGCCCTCCTTGGCATATGAAGGAAATAAATCTCTAATTACTTGTAACCGCTTTTGTTGCTCATATGTCAGCGCGTGCATATTATCTAAACTGTCACCACCATTTATTTCACTGGTTTCACAATCGATTTGGCTGATTAAGGGCGGAGCTATTTTAAATTTCAGCAAGAAATCTACCCCTAGTATTAAATTTTGCTTTTGGCTTGGCACAATGTAGAATAGTAAACGTTCAGTTTTATCCTAATAAGTTATATCAAAGAAAAATGTACCAAACAGAAATTGGTTATTGCCATCGGCTGTTCGTAAAAAGGAACCATGTTTGGTGCTAATATTTTTCTAAGAACATATCTTTTTCGCTAAATTGTGGCCAATACAAGAGACTTGTGCTCCGCTATCGAGCAAAGCTAAATTCGATTCATTTAGAAGCTTTATACGGTCGTAAATCAGAGGAGTTCCTTTTCAGTGAACATATTAAATTATTATGACCTTTCCTTTGTGCTTTTACAATTTTCCAAAACGTATTTGAACGAATTGCTGACCGTGATTTACGAGGTACATCTTTTTTAAATTCGTTAAATATTTCATTTCTTTTCTCTTCATATAATTTTAAACGTTGTTGATATGGTATCAAATGTCTTAACTCAGGTTTATAAAAGTTGACAGTATTTTTATTTTCAATTACTGTGTTAGAACTGCTTTCGCGTCATCGCTCGCTTTCACGTTTCCCGAACTAGTACACTTTGAGCAAGTTGCTTCATAAACGCCTACGGTACCGCAACCGTAACAAAATACAGTTCGTTCTTCCATGTTGTCAAAATAACGATGTCCTTCTTTGCGACAATTCCAACATGTCAGTTTACTAGTTTCACTCATACGACGTGTGACCTCGTCAACTTCGACGGCATCTTCTACTATGCCGTCTTCTATTTTGTCTTCCAAATCGATTTCGTTAACTTGCTTGCGACTAGCGGAATTGCGGTCTTGACCTGATAAACTAACAGTATTAGAAGAAGTTTGCCTAGCTATCTCTTGTAATAGACTTTCATGTTTAATACACAACTCACGCAGTTTAGCTACAGAGGGGATCGAAACGTACAACAATTGTTGCCTCAAACGGGGTCTTAAGCCTCTCTGTAATACTTCTACAAGTTCCGACTCCGGAATTGGATTATTTAGATTCTCAGCAATTTTGAAAACGGCATTACGATACTCATCGAATGTTTCAGACAAGCCTTGCTTACGCATTCTTATGACTTCTTTTATGTCCGTATCCGTACGGTGTTGGACAAAATGTGTACGTAAAGCTTGGCATAGATTGGGCCAAACACCTCTGTCTACTGAGCGCCTATAACGCCAGTACCAATCTTTGGCTTCATTTGTAAAAACGCCTTGGACGTGCTCACAAAACAGCGTAAAATTTCCTGCGAGTGTGTCCATTACTTGAGACTCGACTCTATATATGAAGTTTTCTACAGACAGTCGGTTTGAGCCATCAAATTTGATGTCCCAATTCGATATAAGGCTAGCAATTTTACCAGAATAGGCCACTAGCGATAGGCCACTAATGCGAGAGATGCCTGTATTGACTGAATGCCTGTGAGCGTTTTCTTGTGCATGCACATTTGCATGGGGGGACGAATTCCGAATATTAGAATTTAAAAAATCTGGCGGCTCTTGTGGCCAATCAACTACTGGCGGTAAATCATCTCTATTAATTTGGGGAGGCTGAAGGTTAACATTTTGTAACCGAGGTATGATGTTGTTAACCGACACTTCTAGTCGCTGCTCTAATTGGGAAAATCTAGATTCAAAATCCTGAAACAAACTTGCTTGCCGTGCAGAGACAACTGCGTTAACTAAATTACGCATCCTGTTATCTTCAGATTCTGAACCCGATAAATTGCTGCTAGGATTTGGCCTTGCTATTTCTTGCTGGGTTTGTCGCTGGTCAGTATTTTCTGAAATTTCTCGTGCGTGTACATTTACTTGGCTGTACTGCCTGTGAGGTCGATTGTCCTTCCTGATCATCGGGTAGACTATTTTGGAAATTTGTTCGTGAACGAGTATTCATACTCGATTGTTGTGGTCGAAAATCCTTGGAACTGCACTGTGCTCTACACTGGGGGCAAGATGAGTTTCTTTTAAGCCAACTCAGTAGGCAAGAGCGGTGAAATCTGTGATTGCATGCAGTACGCAAGACTTCAGCGTTTGTACCAAGATTTTCGCGACATATATTACAATTATTTGGATTATTATGTGGTTGTACCGGAGGTACATGCTCGTTGCTGTGACGGATTGACATAGCGTTTGTGAGGAAAAAAATGTGCTAAAGACTCTATGTATTTTAATCACGATGTCTTTGTCAAAAGTATAAAATCAGCAAATATCAAATCGTACTTAAATGTGGTCTTACTCTTTATTTGCTAACAGGTTAAAAAAACACAGGCGAAAGACATGTAGGGTGTAACTTTTGCGTGATGTCAATAAGCTTGTAATTGTATCGGTATGTGAAGCCTCTCCATATTCCTTCTTGCAACTACAATAGCCTGATGGTAACATTATATGGTCTTAAAAACACATTATAACGCAATCCTATCCTCATATGGTATTGAAAGCATGCATATAGCCTATTTGCAAATATATCCGAAATGAGTTTTCAAACCATGAAAAATACGTCTGCTTTATTTGTATAAAAGCGGTCAATACTATTGGTATGGTTAGTACGACATGAATATATCTTATCGTTTGAACTAAGTTCCAATACAAATGGTAAAAAGACCTGTATTACAAAAATCTTTTACTATGCTTGCGAACAAATCCCTACAGGACAAATTTATTTGTTTGGTAGAACCCCTAGTAAAGTAAAAACATTTATTTTTTTTCTAGCTTTCTTCTACTGTGGGGCCCCACGTTGGGCGCCATTTTCCGTTATGGAACCTTTTTAGCGTATTCACTATGGGTTGACTATTGTTTGTTAGTTGTACCATTTTCAGATGATGGCCCGAAGAAGTTAGTCGGTGTCTGCCTGTGTGCATCTCGCTGTCCCGGAGCTTCAGCCACATTGTGGATTCGTTAAAACAAATACCGACTAAACCATCACTTCAGACAAACCCAAGGCCTAACAAAAACAATTTATGCACACATAAGGGTTAAAGGAATCTGCTCAGCAACACAATTAAAGACCAATCCGCATCCTAATTACAAAAGTTACGCACCCATTTACCTTTCGCCTCGCGACTGTTCTTCTTTTTGTTTGTCGCTCTTTACCCTCCTCCATGACTCTCTAGATGGTAACGAAGAGTCCCAATATGAACTGTTAACAACTAAATTTCAGACCTTGGATTAAATATTCAATAATTCATTCTATTATTATCTCCTACTATCAAATTACAACAGAATTAGAATTTAAATCCATAATTCGCCTATAGCTATATGTACATGTGGGATGCTAAATGAAACTATACAAAATTAACCTGTCAGACTTGCTATAATTAAATATATGGTGATATTAGAAAAGTGATTAAGTACTGAGTAGAATACCACTGCGATATTTATTACCCTGGGTTTTCCGGCTAAGTTTTGTACATACAATTCAATATAAGTTGTTTTCTTCTTTCAATAATTCAATTTTCGATTTGATTCTTATTGCATTGCATTACCTCCATTCTATTATTCTAATTTTCTTCTTTCTTTATGCTAACTCTACTCCACTCACATAAAATTTAGAGAGAGGGAGCAAAAACGATTGGGTAAAAATGTAACAAAACTTACTTGTAGGTGTTGCTGGAACTCGTATAAGGCCTCCGACGATTCTGCTGCACCGCTGAAAAAGGAATTTTACTACCTGCATACAATTTGCACTTTGACTATTCTGTTTTCGTAGTTTATTATTTAGGAACGCAAAACCAGTTTTTTTTTAAGCGCGATCAAATGCGAGTGGAATTCTTTCACTCTCACTACTCACTTTTCTCTTATCTCTTCTTTTTCCTCTATTTAATATATTTCTATGTTTTTTTTTGTACAATAATGCTTTAAATCTAGTTGGATATTCTTGTTTCTTAATTAAGCTTTTTAATTCATATTATTTAATTTAATAATTACTAGTGAAACCATTTCTGGTAGCACGTTTTTCTTTAACAACATTTTACATATTTAGAATACTTCATTATCTTGTAATAAAAGGCACGTTTATAATTTTTGTCGGCGAATAGAATATAACCCAAATCGGCATGCGTGAGACAACTCCGCCTTACTAGGTTTCCGATATAAGTAATGAATTGAAAACAAATAGAACTTTTGGGGAATTACTTTACCGCTTTGATAAGCCCGTAAATATTTCCTCAGGAAGATGAGGATGGTATGTATGTACCTTTGTAAGAAGATTTTATACAAACGTAATTGCGTAAGTAAGAGTAGTCAAAATGCTCGAAAAATATATAATAAATTCTACCCCGGTTAAACTTATCCGCTTCTCGCCATCTTGCATATGGACTGAAACTTCAGTAGACGTAGGGAGCCTCAGGTTACAATGTTGTAGGTGCAGGTGCTCGGTCTAATAGCTCCGGTACTGTGACGGTTTCCTCCTAGTCATTACCGAATTATGACCATCGCTTTATATCAGGAACCGACAGAAAAAAGGTCCGCAACCAGCTTTTTTTATCCGATTGGTGAAATTATTTCGCGATATAAACTTATTTTTTTGTTTTAGATTTTTACGGGAGGAAGAAAATTTTAATCCGTCTTACTTTCAGCGGTTGTGTTGGCCGGGACTTAGCTGTTCGTTTGCGACTTGCGTTGAATATGTCATCCCAAAAGAGACCTCAATGTGCCCTTCAGGGCTTTATATAGCCAGAAAAAAGTGGCGTGATGCAAAAAGGAGATAGTTAGACATAAATGAAAAATGTGTGTATACAGCTGTCATCGTGTGTGTTTTTTATAGCAAATGGTTTGCGCAAACATTTCGTTATGCTTGAGATTCTTTAATGTCTTTGCCATGATACCAAGCGACCTTGCCACTTTTTATGTCTTTTAATTGATACATATTATTGCATTTAGTGGCAAGAACAGAGGATTTGACAAAAACGAGTTTTAATTTTGAATTAAATTTCTTAGAGCTGTCGCTTAAAGTAAAATTTCGACGATATACTTCGTCCCCTATTCTAAAAATCTTTAATCTGCTTCGCAGATTATAACGTTTTGCCGATCTTTCAAAAGCGCTCTGTATATTATTCGACAACTCGGTACGCACGAGTCGAAGCTTATCAACCCTGTCTATTACAAGGGTGACTCCCTTTCATGTGACTTCTTTAATCTGATGTTGATAAGAAGATAATAAGAGCTGCAGAACTGAACCGCTCAGGAAAAATTTACTACAATAGCGTGCAATTGCTGGCTTATGCCGATGACATCGATACCATCGGTACCAAGAATGATAGAATACAAGATTGCGCATTCCTGCGGGTGATGACGTCACGTTCGCAACGAATAGTAGAGATGGAGGAGACAAAAAATAGCGGTGGCCGCCATTTGTAAACAAATCGTAGTTGTGTTCATCTACTTTTGAAACATAAAATTGAAGTTCGAGGAAAAATTTAATATTACGCCCAGAAATAGCGAAATAAAGAAGAATAATGAAACACTAAGCTAGTAGTAGTTTTTATAGTAAAAAATGATCATTAGCAAAAACTAGTAATAATTACTAGTAACTATTCGTACGAGAACAAACTTATCTCGCACATTTCTATGCTGACGTCACACGAACAGCTGATTCTGTCAAATTCGCCAAAACCAAAGTAGCGGTACTGCTGAATGCGCCACCACTGTCTCTCTACATCGTGATCGGTGCCAAAAATCGCGAAGTCTGTTATGCCTTTTCCAAATTGGATAAAGAAGCAAAGCGAATGGGTCTGGTGGTAAACGAGGACAAGACGAAGTATCTGCTGTCATCAAACAAGCAGTCAGAACATTCGCGACTTGGCACCCACGTCACTGTTAACAGTTACAATTTCGAAAAAGTCGAGAATTTCTTTTACTTGGGAACCAGCANGGGTGACTCCCTTTCATGTGACTTCTTTAATCTGATGTTGATAAGAAGATAATAAGAGCTGCAGAACTGAACCGCTCAGGAAAAATTTACTACAATAGCGTGCAATTGCTGGCTTATGCCGATGACATCGATACCATCGGTACCAAGAATGATAGAATACAAGATTGCGCATTCCTGCGGGTGATGACGTCACGTTCGCAACGAATAGTAGAGATGGAGGAGACAAAAAATAGCGGTGGCCGCCATTTGTAAACAAATCGTAGTTGTGTTCATCTACTTTTGAAACATAAAATTGAAGTTCGAGGAAAAATTTAATATTACGCCCAGAAATAGCGAAATAAAGAAGAATAATGAAACACTAAGCTAGTAGTAGTTTTTATAGTAAAAAATGATCATTAGCAAAAACTAGTAATAATTACTAGTAACTATTCGTACGAGAACAAACTTATCTCGCACATTTCTATGCTGACGTCACACGAACAGCTGATTCTGTCAAATTCGCCAAAACCAAAGTAGCGGTACTGCTGAATGCGCCACCACTGTCTCTCTACATCGTGATCGGTGCCAAAAATCGCGAAGTCTGTTATGCCTTTTCCAAATTGGATAAAGAAGCAAAGCGAATGGGTCTGGTGGTAAACGAGGACAAGACGAAGTATCTGCTGTCATCAAACAAGCAGTCAGAACATTCGCGACTTGGCACCCACGTCACTGTTAACAGTTACAATTTCGAAAAAGTCGAGAATTTCTTTTACTTGGGAACCAGCATTAACATCGATAGTAATGTCAGCATGGAAATCCAACGAAGAATCACTCTTGCCAACAAGTGCCACTTTGGACTTAGTAGGCAATTCAGGAGTAAAGTCATCTCTCGATGTACGAAAACAACGCTCTATAAGTCACTCATCATTCCCGTGCTGGTATATGGCGCAAAAGCATGGACAATGACAACATCCGATGAAGCGGCTCTTGGAGGGTTAGAGAGAAAGATTTTGCGGAAGATTTACGGGCCTTTACGCGTTGGCGACGGCGAGTACCGCAGACGATGGAACGATGAGCTGTAATGTGAAGAAAGTTTTTCTGCACTCAACCACATTCGGTCAAGTACCCTAGAATTCAAAAAGTTTAATTAACTGGAATTTACCATCAACTCATAATTAAATTTTTTTGTAATATTTTTATGGAAATTTTTTAAGCTTAATCTGAGTTGTCATCTGAGGTGACTTTAAATCACGTCACGTCAATCTTAATATTTTTCCGAAATATTTTGGTGCAAGTCTTAGAATATAATAGGTTTTATAATTCCAGTGGGAAAACAGTACCGATTTTATTTTATTTTATTTTTTTTTGTGGGGAGGAATGTAGTCCAATGTACATATACAGGGTGTCCCAGAAGTAACCTGCCAAACTTGAGGAGAAGGCAGGTGGGGTGGTGAGCTCCCTGATAAGCAAAAATTTGCCCGCTAAAAGTGTCACCGTTTTTGAAATATTTAAATTTTTTTAATAAAAAAATGATCGTGCCTTTTCATGTATTTTCTTTAACTGCATCTACAAACAAGGCTAACTTAGTAAATTTTTTATGTAAAATACTTCCAGATAGTTGCCTCTCCATACTCAAATGCAATGTAGTTAAAATATATTAAGGAACCATTATAAAATTAGGACTATATTGGGATTTTTAACTTTTTGATATTTTCTTCCCCAACTTTAAACTCTTGTGAAAAAAAATGTACTCAGCTATAACTTTACATTACATAAAAAAAATTGCTCAGTTAATAAATATTTCCGAAAGGTGCCACTCTTACTATTTCGAATAGAAAAAAAAGTTATAGACGCTTTTGTGGATAAAGGACTGAGGCACGCTAGAATGTATTTAATAGATTTAAATTTAAGTTGGTCTTGTTATAGGGATGGCAACGATTAATCATTTGATTGCATTAATTGATTATGTCGCAACGATTTAATTGAATCCAACGATTAGTTTTCTTATCTCAAGTAATCGATTAATGGATTTATTTTGCTTAGGATAATCGAAAAATATAAACGGTTCAAAACAACAGTAAAAAGTATTATTCTCTTTACGTGTGGCTAGGCTAAAAAAAATATCAACGTAAACGGAACCATATGGCAAATATACTAAATAATTAAAGTACAACCCTGTTATAAGTGGACACCATTCGTGAAAATTAACGTACGCATTTGGAGTTTACTAAAGAGTTAAAATATTCTACCATGGCACCGCCGAAAAGCATTGCATGGAATCATTTTGATAAGCGAGGAAATAGTTTGGCAAAATGCAAGTATTGTGCAAAAATAAAATAATACATCAAATAACACCACGAATATGATGCAACATTTGACGCTAAAGCATGCCTTAGAAATTTCGAAGTCCGAGGTAAGGAAGTTGGTATACACTTTGTAAACAACTAAATACTTGCTTTTAATTATTTTAGAAAAATTGCGACAAAATAATTTCCATTGAGGAGGGCGCATCTACGTCATCTGCTGCATCTATCAGCAAGGAATCTAGAGGTAAAGAACTTGCGTCAAAAATGTGTTCTGGTGTTAAATTTCAAGGGTCTCGCCAGCCAAGTTTGTTAGACGTTATGTCAAACGTTACAGATTACAAAGGTAATTTTACTTAAACATGTGGTGATAATTCAGCAAAATCTAAGTCTTTACTTTTATAGAAGGAGACGAAAAGCACTCAAAATTATTTTTGTCAATAGCGAAGATGGTAGTTATTGACAACTTACCTTTCCGCTTTGTTGAAGGAGTGGGCTTCAAAAAATGTTTAAAGAATAATTTTCCTCTCTACAAAATTCCAACGAGAAATACAATCAAATCGCATATTGATAATCTGTTTGAGGAAGAAAATACTAAATTTAAGGCATTTATAAAAGACTGCAATCATATCTGTTTAACAACTGA